>NW_015539871.1:944306-944575 GCF_001515605.1 Sinocyclocheilus anshuiensis
GAAGAGGATAGCTTTCTGATAGCGCATCAAGAACCGGGTTGACCGGGTACTCGGTACCACCGGTACTTAAAAAACGTGGTACCGAAACGTTTTCATTTTTTTAGTACCGACTTGGTACCGAAATACCGGGTCTTTTGACAACACTAGTCTCTGCAATATGATGCAGGCAAATGTTCTCTAAAAATACAGCTCTCTGCAAGAACAACAGGGATATTGTTCCCTCAACATCCTTCAGTCTTGTCACCAAAAAAAAAAAAAAAAAAAACACA
>NW_015539871.1:946654-953465 GCF_001515605.1 Sinocyclocheilus anshuiensis
TTACGCTGTGAAAACAAAAAAAAAAAAAAAAGAACATCAAGAGATTGTATGTGGCCTAGAGAAATATAGCAGCCGTATTGTTTAAAATGATATTAGCTTCTGTAATACATTATTGAGCAATGCATAGATCTTCAGGGCTTAGATAATTTTAATCACAGCTCTTCCTTTATGTCTTTTATGGCGCAGTGAAAAAATGTGCAGAACCATGCAAAAGTCAGTCTCTCTGAAGTTTATTAATAGGGATGCACCGAAATTAAAATTCTTGGCCGAAGCCGAACAAAATGAAACACTGGGCCGAAGGCCAAATACCGAACACGGTTTTTCACGTTTTTTCCCCCATTTTGCCAGTTTCTTTCACCATTCCATAAATTAAATAGCCAAAATGTGCTTTTTACTGTTTTGTCTTGCTTTTCAAAGAAAAAAAATCATTTACAAAACAACAATTTAAAAATATTTACTTAACACTGAACATTTTTTTTAGCATTCTAGCAGACATTATACCAATAAAACACAACTTAACTTAAAATAAGTTAGTAAAATAATATTTTTTTTAGACCCCCTTCTTGAATCAGGCATATTTTTGCTTACAATTAAATGCAGCCTTGCTGAGCAGAAGAGACTTCTTTTAAATGATTAGAAAATATTATAGATCCTAGTCTGAACACTGTGTTAATGTTACAATAAATGTTTTAATAGAGCTGTTGTAATTATTATTTTCATTATTATTTTCGTTTTTTATTTTGTTTTACAGAGCAACAGTAAAATTACAATAATAACATTTATTAATGTTGACTGAGTTCTTGCTTTTTCTCATTTCTCACTTTTATTTTGGCAGAAACCCGCTGGAAGACCTCAGTGCTTCTTTTTGTTGACAAATGACTCCCATTACGAATTTGGGAAGACGTTTGTTGCACGTATCGCATTGTCACATGCCGTGTAAAAATTCATAAAAATGTTACTGAGCAGCTGACGAGTAACACAGTTTCAGCGCAGATTTCCCTCGTGCTTTGGACTTTGAACCCTACCACCGCGAGCTCGTGCAGCGCTGTTAGAACACGTGCAATTCTTGCGTGTATTAGAAAACATAACATTCTGCAGTTTATTTAATTGTTTAAGGGCATTTCGCGATTTTAATCATCATACAGTAACCAGCAACAACCACCCTTCCTCTTCTCATCGAAGACATGCGATGCAGTACTAAACAGTCTCTCGCTGTCGGTGCTTGTAATGATTTTTGCGTCTTTCTCGGACAGCTGTTTCCACACTGCCGTCATGTTTGCTGCATTAGCGCATGCCTCTATTTGATTGCGTTACGTCATTGTTCGGTACAATTTATTTGGTCTTTTTGCCTATTCGCTATTTTCGGCCGAATAATTTCGGTTGCCGAACATTCGGTGCATCCCTAGATTGCATTATTCAATACCGTTCATTTTTGGTTTAGATAAGGTATAGCATTCGTTCCCGAAAGAGCTTTTTTTGCTATTTTCGGCCAAATAATTTCGGTAGCCGAGCAATCGGTGCATCCCTATTTATTAACTTAACTGATTGCATCCTATATTTCAAATGTCTAGATTGCTTTTAGTGGTTGACCAGTATAATGTGGGTCATTGTCGTCTGTCCTCAGTTCAACAGGTTGAATTTAACAGTCTGTTTCAGCACATTGTTCATCTCACAGCGTGAACCTGTTCAGGCAAATCTGTGTTTTATTTTAAACTAATTGACTCTGGGAGTTAATAATCACCTCACATTGATTATAATGGACCCGGATTATTCAGGATTCCCATCAGTGCTGGCTTTTCCATCTCCGGTCAGGCTTTTCAGTCAATGTCTAGAGTTATAAAGTGATTCATGTATGAATCAGTCCATTGATTGACGTTTTCTTTGGTGTTATCGTCATGCATGTGTGAAAGTGCATTCATGATCGATAAAGCTTCTAAGAATTGTTGCAAAAATATTCTTGTGCTTTATGTAGAACAAGAAGAGACCATGCGTGTTTTTGCATTCTGTCTGCACTGTTTTGTAATTGTCATTTTTTTGTTTGCACATGCGTCAGATGGACATCACAGATCATTGTGTTGCAGTTTGCTGATTTTTTTTTTATCATCTCACATACTAAGTGTCACATTTTTATGACACCGTATTGAGGGTTAATTTTTAGGGTTAAGGGTTTTGAGGGTTAAGAAAGTCTTCCTATTTTCTCCCAAAGAGTTTGTGGCATTATGTCCAAAAATAGACCCAGAAGCAAGTGTTACATAAATGAACTGGTTGATAATGGCCATTTAGATACAGTTTTACTGTCACAGTTAATTTTGTTTCAGCAATTTTGTGTGCATTATATTGCTGTCATTCATTGTTCTGATGTTGTTTATTTAATGCTATATATATATATATTTTTTTTTTGTTAGAATATGCATAAATATAACTAAATGATATTTAAAATATGTATAAAAAAATCTTCTTGTGAGCTGCTACAGGTTTGATTATAGTCGGCATTGGAGATGGACAACACTGATACCAGAAAAAAACAGTAAAATATTTTCTCATCACTTCAGGCTGCTTTCATTTATGACTCATTTGGATGAGGTGTTATGGATGTACAATCTCATAATACAAGCATTAGCATATCATTCATATTAATAAGGCCACTGAGTGAGGCTGGATGTACTTCTACAAGCATTTCACAAGCTATTATTTTGCTATCTAATGCAATGACATTCAGAGGTTTTCAAGTGTGGCTCAAGCACTTTTTGGGGGCCTCTGTAAGTGGGCGTCATGATATCCCACCGATGCTTAACTGAGGCTTTATCAGGATTGCATGACATTAAAGTAATCCGAAACCTCATCTTACAACAGGAAAATAGTTTGAAATACTTGTCATCTGGTTAAACAAGCAGGTCATGAGATTTTCTATCCTCAAGTGCAGTTAAACCACAGAAGCAGTAGATTATTTGATGATGAGACATTGCATAGTCATGGGGCAGATATTTCTTGAGGCGGCGTGGCAGTCTGAAGGTACTGTAATTGACAGGTCACAAGACTCGTTTTTTGAGTTACAAACAGCTACACACTGTTGCTAATTTGCACACGCAGTAGAGCGCAGGAGTGACTGCCCACTTTTTGTGGCTTTGCTTCTGGAAGTATATTTCCTGTTTATTTTCTCCATAGGAATTTCTAACCAAACCAGCTAGCTCAGAGATAAATCATAGCATTACAACCTTTAATTTGATACAAAAGTATTGTGCAAATATTCAAGCTTGGCCATGTTTGAAAATCAGAAAAAAAGACAAAAGCACAAGTTCAACACATGAGGAAGGTATGTGCTCTTAGATAATCATCTCATGAAGCGATGTGTGAATGACGTAAACCAAACATACCATACTATGCTATACTTTTACTTAGAGCCAAGCAATTTTTGATAAGCATCAAAAATCAATATATTATATTTTTGTTGTTAAAAATTAAATGATTTTTCAAAGTGACAGTGACTTCTCTGATAATGTGTGTATATATATATATATATATATATATATATATATATATATATATAGGATCTCTCTTCAGGGTTGTAGGTATTGTAGTATTATTTTTTAAATGACATTGTAATATCACACTTGCTTATAAATTTTTAACCTACAAGCCACTTATATAGAAATATTTTATAATAAAACATAGATACTTTTGTATTAATATGTTATTATATATTAAGGATGTTTAATTATACATTTTTTAATTTTTATTTAGCTTTTTTTATAATTTGCATTATTTTTATACATGTTTGTCAACACTTGTTTGCTATATACTATATTTGTTCTGTTCATACAGAAAGAATGTATAACTCTAATATCATTGCTTACTAATCATTGTAGGTGTGTCTTGAAAAGATTATTCAAGCTATTGTTAAAATTCAGTATCTGCAAATTTTTATCATGCCACCAAATTCATTTGCTGTGCCCCCAAATTGAGATGATGGGCTGTGTGTCCCAAGTTGAAGTATTTTTAACTTGATGTGACGTGCTCATGTCAGGAGACGCTGAAAAAGAACCAAAGACATCTATCTGCCGTATGTGTACATATACCAATGATTGCAAAATAGCGCAGGCAGAATGCAAGAACGTGTCCCGTGTGAATGTCTCCAGAATGCACGAAGGCAAATATTCAGTCCTATGACAAGTACAGTGTTGATACAAGCAGCCAGCTGACTGTATCCTGCTCTGTTCTGTCTTTCTCATTCTCCTTGCCACATGCTCCACACTTTTTCCCCCTGTCATGCCCTATTTATTTTTCAGCACGCTGCGTTCCACCCCCTACTCATTCCTCGGAATGCCAATACATAATCTCTATTTTCCATTATGAAGTCAACACTTTATTTAATGCGTTTCAGGGCCAGTTGCTGAATGTTTCCACTTTACAACCATCTTTACAAACTTTTACCTTCAAACCATCCATTCTGTGTGTTTTTTTTTTTTTTTGCCCAGTGTATCAATTATTGACCAGATTCGACCACATCTATTTTTTTTCCCTCACCATCCTCTCAGTTCTGATGTTGTTTTGCATTCAGTCTTTCCACATTAAGTTACAGTTAGTCACAAACATAAAGATTTTTTTCCTCATAACTTTTGGCTGTATTAACGGCACATTTTCCAGAGTAGGGACATTTTCAGAGACATTTTCCATCACTTCATGCAGAAGAGCTTCATCAAATGTCTTTTTTAAATAATTTAAGAAAATCTTTACATAACATTTAGTTTAAGCCTACTTGTTTTTATTAGGCCTAAAAAAGTTGATTTAAGATGAATATATTTTGAGCTTGATTTGATTATCAGTTAACCAACCTGCAGTGTGTTTGTCAAAGAAAAATAGTTAAATAAAATAGCTAAATAATGGGGATTGGGATGGTTTAGATGACAAAAAAAATCATTGTTATTGGCCGTAAAAATCCTGATTGGTGCATTCCTACATTTTTTTTAATGAACAAGAATGATTCTCGTAGTCAATTTGTTCTTGTCAGGAGCTTTTGGAAGTGTTTTCTGCAGTATATTTTGATGCTTGATGTTTACCAAAAATAAAAATTATAAAATTGTAGGGCCGTTGTGACAACTTTGATTTCCCAATTTTAACTAATCTTAATTTTTAACAAACCAACAAATTCAGATTGATCATGAAATTTAAACAATGTAATTTTGATGCTTTTTAATGTGGCATGACTGATCGCTGTTGCCATCTTAGTTTAAACGGTTCAGTTCAAGAGTTACTACTAGTTATAACACAAAAGAAATGTCTTATTTAATGTATGTTTGCATGACAGCCTCCATTTAAATATTTATATTTTAACAACAAATTGGAGAAAAAATTCCTTTTGTGCAATTTTGAATAATTTCAGTGTTTATTTTAATTTAAGTGTTAATTATTACATAAAAAAAACAAATAGCAATGAAATATTTATTAGTTTTTTTAATAAAATGTAATAGTTTGTAATGTCATGTATCAAGTAATGTACTAAGAGGGTTTCCTGTATATAGTTTAAACCATGTTTTGTTTTTTTTTACTTAAAAATGTACATGTACTTGACCTGAAATATGAAATATTCTCAGTAAATCGAATCAAGAGCGTCTGCATTGGAATCAAATTGAATCATAAAATATTTGTCAGTGCCCAGCCCTATAAAAATCAGGGCTTTAACATGCAGGTTGAAAAGTTATTAGTTAATATCAACCAGATTTCTAATATCAAATGGGTTCCTCCCTACTTGACCCATTTTCCGTCTTGTTCATTTCTCCAGTGGAATGTCCTTATTGTGTTTTCACCGTCTCTGTGTAGCTGCAGCCCTCTTTCTCTGTCTTTTCTCCTTTTCATCTCGCTCATCCATACTCCGAGCTTGGCTTCAACCGCTCTCGTCCTTTTTTTAGATTGAGGACCATGTGCTACACACACCCACTCTCCCCTGCCTCTCCTCTCCTCTCATCTCTTGCTCCAGATTCTTCCTTCACTCCTTCTCTCTCTCTCTCTCTCTTCCTCCTTCACTCACCCTTGCTCTCTCTTGCCTTCTGTCTTTTTTCTCCTAATTTTCATGCTAGTCCTCCTTTTCCCTGCATCCTCATGTTTCACTTTCACTGCCGCCCACTCGGTTCTTTCAACATCTTCCAACTCCACCTGCAGTGTGTGTGTTTGTGTTTGTGGATTTATGTCTGCTTCGAATGAGTGTGTATGCCTAAGTACGTGTGAACATGCTGTCTTTTACGGAAATGTATAAAATCAAAGACGAAATATGAACATTTTTGCATGATTTCTGCACTGATTTTGGGGTGAAATCTTAAAAATGGATTTCAAATTGTAAAATTGTAAAAGTTTGGCTTTGGATAAGAAAGTTTCTGCAAATCCTAAAAGACTTTAATAGACACTATAACAACTGCATATGATGGGCCCTCTCATTTAATAAAGTCAAACAATTTAAATTGTTTGACTTTATTGTCTGTATCTATTTGTGATGTCTCAGTTTACACGTTAATGATAAGAGCCATTTCCCTTAGAGATCCCCTCAAAATGCAATGGCAAACATAATGTATTGTATTTTATGGTAACACAGGAAATAATGGCAGGAAGTACACCATTTTTTTCTGCAGACTGACAAAAATAAGTTTAGCCACTTGGATTTGTTAGTCTCTGGCAGGTGGTATTAAAGGGGTCATATGACGTTGCTAAAAAGAACATTATGTTAAGAGCCTCATGTTTAGAAAGCCATGTAAAATTAATGCGTTTAACTTTGCAAAAAACATATATCGAGACTTTATGGCGGGTTTTTTCCCCTCCCCCC
>NW_015539871.1:954240-954545 GCF_001515605.1 Sinocyclocheilus anshuiensis
TTTAAACATTATGCACTTTTTTTTCGCAGATAGTCATGTTATCTTATGCTTTGAATGATGCGCCCTCTTGTGGCCTCAAGAGAGAAGCTAAAAGCTTTTCTTCACCCTAACTAAAATTATGCATTTTAAATTCTAATATAATTCGAATTTTGATCATATTTAAGTACAAAATTCAGAATTTAGTTTTTCAGCCATTTTGACTGAAATATTTCACACATCTGAATATTTTGGCTGAACTGTTTTGGAACAGTGTTGTAAATACAACTTAACCACTGATTTCTAGTTGTGTCCTCTTTTGGAAGGCC
>NW_015539871.1:954924-965211 GCF_001515605.1 Sinocyclocheilus anshuiensis
GGTGCGGCCGGCGGATTCGACGAAGGAGCGGCCGGCGGGCTTGCGGCAACCACATGTGACGGCCCCGGGCTGGACTCCGCTTCGTCCACGGTGAAAGCCGATCCGGCGATCCACAGCGCGAAGTTGTTGTATTTCCTCAGTGACCAGCACGGATCAGCTCTAGGCATGATGAAGCGGATATCGTCCTCTTTTGGAAAGCCAAACAAAGTTTCGCTTTCACAACGAAACACACAGCATCTCCACGACATGGCGGCAGCAACAATACTACAGCGAGAATCAAAGTTACGCCTTCTTTCTTTGCGTGAACATTTGGGCGGCGTTATGCAAATCTTCCCACACAGTGACATAGACATATGGGGGCGTGTTTAAACAAGGTGTTTTAGGAGGGCGTGGACAAGTCTTAACTTTTATAAAGAATATCTGTTTGGGTTTGAGACTTTAGTCTTTGCAACTTTAGGGATCTTATCGATGCACAAACAGCTTGTAACACTCCAAAGAGAAAGGAACATTTTAAATTGCATCATATGACCACTTTAAGGGGAGGGACATTCATATTTTAGAAAGCATGTAATTAGACCAAAAGAATAAGGAGATGATGTCATCAATATTTTATTTTTGTACATTTTTGTGAAATAGAAAGACTATACATTTTAAATGCATAACTACTGCTCACCAATGCTGCATTTATTTATTCAAAAATACAGTAAAACAATAATATTGTGAAATATTAGTACAGTTTAAATGAAATGTTTTCTGTTTTAATATATTTTAAAATTTAGCCTAATTTATTTCTGTGATGCAAAGCTGAATTTTCAGCATCATTACTCCATTTTTCAGTGTCACGTGATCCTCAGAAATCATTCTAATATGCTGATTTGCTGCTCAAGAAACATTTCTGGTTATTATCAATGTTGAAAAACAGTTGTGCTGCTTCATATTTTTCTGTGATACTTTATGAGAAAAGTTCAAAACAACAGCATTTATTTGAGATAGAAATATTTTGTAGAATTACAAATGTCTTTTACTGTCACTTTTGATCGATTTAATATATCCTTGCTGAATTAAAGTATTAATTTTAAAAAATATATATTTTTTTTAATTTTAATTTAAAAAAAAATACTGACCCCAATTTTGAGTGGTATATGCTAAAAATTATCTAGTAGAGAAAAAATGACTATCATATAGATACATTTATTTAAATATATAACACATAAAATTCACAGTAATAACGCATGATATTTGTAAATAAAATACTTTTATTGGGATAAGCAGAAAAAAAATAAATTGAGTGATTTTAGTTTTTATTTATTGTAGAAATAGTTATAGACTTTCACAGCAAAATACAACCTTCCCAGGGATGTGAGCAGGATGTTTATATAATGAGAATGAATGTCATTTTATATTTGTATTTAAGAGTTTTTGGTGTCCAGACGGGCTTCATATTAGAGTTTGGTTTTAGGGATGAGTCTTCGTAGATAGATGGATGGTAGGAAAGAGAGAAACAGAGAGACGCAGGTGTGAAGATAATTGGGAAAATTGAGAAATGGTGAACTGCTAACAGTGTGATAGACTGTGTGTGTTATTGTACAGCTGCAGTGAAACCATTTACAATCTGTCGCTTTATCAGGCAGGTCTGTCGGGCAGGAGAATGATTAACTAGTACTGCTAGTTTAAAGGTAAAGTGTCTTTTTTGGTGTGAAAATACTTATTTTGTATTTTAATGTGCAGAGACAACTACAAATCAGCAATTTATATAGATTTTTCATAGGAGAACTTTCGAATCAATGTTTAAAGGGTTTGACATGTTAACTTTTGGCTCGACCAATGGCACGAGTTTGAGGTGGGGCTATTTGTTTAACCAAACATTGACAAAACTCATTGGTAAACCTGTTTAAAAAGAATCATCAGTGTTCCGAGTGTAAAGATTGGTTTTGGTTTGGGATTTGAACAAATTTGGATGTTAAAACCAATAAACCATGGAAGAAGGAAGTTAATGTTGATTTCATGTTGACTTGAACCTTTGCTCCACACCACCCACTAAAAAGCACAAATGTTTTGGGGAAGTGCTTTGCCAGGGTGTATCCCTTTACCCCGATCCACAAAAAGATCAACAAAACATGTGGCCGTCACATCGTGTGTTATCATACATCAGCCATCTAGTTTTGTCTCCACAACACAGAACATTATCTTTGTTCTCTGAAAGTACCTGTTGATCGATGAAATGTTTTGATTGAGATTTGTGTTGTAAATAGAGTGATTTTGCCACACAATGAACGTTTGCTGGGTCAGAGCTTTACAGTGTCTGGACTGAAAGCGGTGTCCATGGAAACCATCAGTAGTCCTCCTTCACAATCGCAAGAATCTCTCTCTGTTTGTTTTTGTCTTGTAGTTACTGGTGATTGCTGAGGCAAGCATTACTACTGTTGCTCACACTTAAAGGCACAATATGTAAGATTTTTTGATTCAAATATCCAAAAACCACTAGAATAGTGCTATATATTTTGCTGACTTGTGTACTTACATTATCCCAAATGTTTGACGCTTTGATATGTTGTGCGTTTTAATAGACTGGTGACGACTGCGCAGAGTAGCATTATAACAGAACTTTCAAATGTATCTATATGATAAAACAGCGCTGCTTTTTTTCCCACATACGCACGACCGGAAGGAGCGGAAGCGGTCGACTGTGGCATAATAAAAGCGCCACTGCTTTCGAGCCATGTGTCACGCTCGTTCAGTGGCCTCGTTTTGCATGGCTTTCAGCCTCACCCTGCTTCATTCTACTACGTTAATAAATCATTAGCTCATCCATGAACATGATTTCTGCCCGAGTCCCGTCGGATTGCATTGGCTGTGGGGGATGAAGACGACAACTCCCATGATTCCACACTCAGTCACTGCGTCATCAAACTACGCCTTTGTCTCTGTTTATTTTGAATACGCACGCGCCCTCCAGCGGCGAAAATTCCATATTGTGCCTTTAAGCTCAGAGATTTGAACAAAACACTCTTTTACTTGGGCCATTAAGCAACCATCCTAAACACCGTAATATCTGCACTGCAACAGCTTGACAACTGGCCTAAACACCCTAGCATCTGCACTGCAAATCACCCTGAAAACCATCCTGAACACCCTAACAACTGCAGTGCAACACCCCGAAAACCACCCTGAACACCCTAACATATGCAGTGCAACACTCTAACAACCCTGAACACCCTAACAACTGCACTGCAACACCCTGAAAAACACCCTGAACACCCTAACAACTGCACTGCAACACCCGAACAACCATCCTGATCACCCTAACATATGCAGTACAACACTCTTAACAACCCTAAACACCCTAACAACTGCACTGCAACACCCTGAAAAACACCCTGAACACCCTAACATATGCAGTACAACACTCTAACAACCCTGAACACCCTAACAACTGCTCTGCAACACCCTGAAAAACACCCTGAACACCCTAACAACTGCACTGCAACACCCGAACAACCATCCTGAACACCCTAACAAGTGCTTAGCAATGCCTTTTCTTCCACACCTTTTCAACGACATAGCAACATCCTAAACAACCTAGCAACTGCATGGCAATGCACTTGACAGCAAGAACACCCTAACAACCGCACAAAAATGCCCTGGCACCCACCCTGGACATCCTAGCAACCATATAACATTGCCCTGGCAACCACCCAGAACAGCCTAATATCTTCATAGCAACGCCCTAGTTAAGCAATGCACTGGCCACCCAAAACATCCTATCAACTGCATAGCAATGTCCTAGTAACCACCTAAACACTCTAGCAACTGTATAGCAATGCACTACCCACCCAGAACACCCTAGCAACTGCATAGCAATGCCCTAGTACCCACCTAAACACTCTAGTAACTGTATAGCAATGCACTGGCAACCCAAAACGCCCTAACAACTGCATAGCAAATCCCTTGTATCCACCTAAACACTCTGGCAACTGTATAGCAATGCACTGGCTACCCAAAACGCCCTAACAACTGCATAGCAACTCCCTAGTAACCAACTAGACACTCTAGCAACTGTATAGCAATGCACTGGCCACCCAGAATGCCCAAGCAACTGGATAACAAAGCCCTAGTAACCAACTAAACACTCTAGCAAATGTATAGCAATGCACTGGCCACCCAGAATGCCCTAGCAACTGGATAACAAAGCCCTAGTAACCACCTAAACACTCTAGCAACTGTATAGCAATGCACTGGCTACCCAAAACATCCTAGCAACTACATAGCAACACCCTAGTAACCACCTAAACACTCTGGCAACTGTATAGCAATGCAGTGGCCACCCAGAACTGCATCACAATTCCCTGGCAACCACCTAAACACACTCACAAAAAGCTAGTAGGCAAATATGCTTTAGGATAGCATGAGTAAACTGTCACTCACGTTACACTTAACAAATATTGATTTCTTTTCTGTCATCATTCTCATGGGTCACTTCCTCTTTGCCTTTCTTTTCCTCTTTCATAATTTCCCTCAATCCTCTCTCTCTAGAGTCTTATTCCTATCAGACCAGGTTCAGATTCAGTCTCTGATGCACAATTATAAAACTGATTTAAAAAATAGATCACCCAAAAATGAAATGATATTTGAATGGTTTTTGTCATGAAATGAGGGCGAGTAAATGGCAGAATTTTTCTTTCCTTTTTTTTTTTTTTTGATGAACTAATTCTTTAAAATCACCGATCACAACAATATTGTTTGTTCTATGCTGTGTTTTGACGTGTGAAAAGCCGCTGTTGTTTTGTTTCTAATGTAAGCTGAGGAGTTTTCTGCAATAGAACTTCCATGCTTTTATTGTGTGCATGTGTTCTGCCTTCTTCTCTTTTGGCCTTGTGTTACTCTTGTCTTTTATTGCAGAATTGAAGAAGTGGTGAATGAGAAGTCTTACTGTGTGTGTGTGTGTGTGTGTGTGTGTGTGTGTCGTGTGTGTCAGGCAGTCCATAACTGGAGTGTGTTTATGTGTGTTTCAGGGCAGTGATGCCGGGCATGGTACTGTTTCGGCGACGCTGGTCAGTCGGCAGTGATGACCTAGTGTTACCGGCTTTCTTCCTGTTCATACTACACTGCATATGGTGAGTCAGTATTTGTGTTTGTCTGTACAGTTTGTTCTTTTACATTCATGCATGAGTTAAGCAATCAAACCAGTAAACAATAAGCTCTTAGAGCCAGGACTGTGAGTTCAATAGAAGTCTTAAGAGTTGAATTTAGACATTAGTCTTGCAATATAATAGCAGTTCCCAACCATTTGAATGAGTTGCACAATGATGTAAGTTATTTATTTGAAGTACACAAATATTTTAAACAATGTTTACCTTTTAAAATATAGTATATTTCATAATAGTTTTACATGTTGTTTACTTGTAATTATTATTAAATGTAAGTTTTTAGTTACAATTATTTTTAATTTCATTCAGTTTTAATGTTAGATTTTAGATTTGATATGTATACACATACGTACATATGTATATGTATATATGTCATTGTTTCCCCTGCCATTATATTAGGGGGGCGGCCCTTAAGGTCAAGTTAATTTTATTTAATTATATTTTCTCTATAGCGCCAGATCACAACAGAAGTCATTTAAAGTTACCTTTCCGATAGAACATGTCATATTTAAATATGAATTCTGCGTGTCTCTGTGTCAATGAATGGCGCAGATGTGCGGTTTTGTTTACTACTCGTACTAAAGCATGCGTGACGCTTCCGGTGATATTAGAGTCTGCTGTTTTACTAAATGAGGACATAAATATATGAACAACATCTCCAGAACTGCTCTGAAAGTCACTTCATGAGCATTTGACCGTTTCATTTGAGTAAAACTACCCTCATATCATATACACAGAGAAATGTAAAGGTATTCACGGCAACCCGTCAAAATTAAAGTTCGGTTTAACTTGAAGGCATTGCGGCAGAAATATATTACTATTGTTGAGTAGAATGTACATAACAGGCTGCTACTACTACTACTAAAATTATTAAAACATTATTTTGAAGGAATAATCATACAATATTTATTCAATGTTTTAATTGTAATACTAAATCCCCTTTATTTTCCAAAAAAATTAAATGTGTTTAATTTTTATTATTTAAAAGATAAATTAAATGAACGTTTTATGCCTTAAAAAATATAAATACTCAACAGAATTTCTGAGGGGAAAAAATCGTAAGGCTATTGTAAGAATAATTGAAACTTGTTTTTATGCTTTCAAATAATCAGACATGCTAAAACAGAATTTGGTTACAATAAAACATAAGGTTGGAAAAAAAAAACATTTCATAGGGCCCTAAACATGTAATCTTTGTTAAACTTTTAATAAATTGATGTTAAGTTTCATGATTTTAATTCATTAGACATGCTTTTTGATTAATAAAATGTAATTTAACCATTAAAAAGGACACCTGAGCAGTGCCACAGGCTGATTGCCTCCATGCCACGCCGCTGACCAATATAAGTTGTAATTGTTATTAACAGTTCTGTTTATTTCATACACATTTTGCCAACTGCTAATAAAGAACAAAAATTATACTCATTTTGGATATTTTGAGGTGACAGACTCGTGCAACCAAACTAGAGTTCCCATCATTCTCTGTGTCAGCACAAGAATTATTAAGTACACAGATAAAGTATCGATTGCATGACGTAATCTTTGGCTCGTTATAAACTAAATTAACTATTTTTGTTGGCAAGTGGAAAAGAAATGTGAAATATGAAATTGCCCAACGGGTTCATTTGTATACTGGAAATCATTTTAACGCACCTCTTGTCATAAATGTCTGATTTCCGTGATGTGTATGTTCATGTGATGCTGTGGCTGTGCTCTTTCGGCAGGCTCGTGGTTCTGTCCGTGGTTCTCTTTGGGCTGCCGTACAGTTCAGAGCAATCATGCTCAGTCACGCTGGTGGATCACGGTCGTGGTTACCTCGGCATCCTGGTCAGCTGTCTGATCTGCGAGAGCGCCATCATGTGGCTGAGCATGAGAGGCAGCATCCTGTACACACAACCCAGAGAGGCAGTGCAGTACGTGCTCTATATACGGCTGGGTAAGACACACACTTGCATATTTATAAAAACAACCATGAAAAATCTTTCATCAGTTCTCTCAGTACATGCAATCTCATATGTCAACTCTGTTAACTGTAGTGATCCATCATAGACATGCTTCTGAAGCAAATGCAATTCCAAATTTTAAGGCAGCATTGCAAGTATCATTTGTGGAGAAAGCAATCCCAGAATGCATTGCAAGGGACCCTTTTCACAAGACAGTCATCAGCATCGTAAATCATCAAGTTTTTTATATGAATGTATGTACATTTATAACACTATACTTTGTATTATATCACCGTTGCATCAAATTACAAAAAAAACTAGTTAACGCTAATGTGAGGGTGTTTCTAATGCAGCGTCTATGGGAGGGACGCTAAATTTGACATCGTTCTCTCTTCTGACTGCCGTTATCAGTCTCTCTCATTTTTTTCCTTTGATTGAAAGACGTGAAAACACTATTGTGGAGTTTTTCTTTTGCTATTTGAGCAAATGGGAATTGAAAAAATATATTTATGGTACTCTCCCATTTACTGCTCTCGAAGTTTACCCAACTATGACGACTTCCGCTACAGAGAACCCCACAAATGTGAAAAAGGTCTACGAGCTCAGTGAAAAAATCCTGAGCTCTTAATATCAAAACTAAGGACTAGACTTGTGCCGGTATTCGGTAATGCGATATATCACGGTACTGAATATGCACGATATTGTTATCGTGGGCACTTCTAAATAACGTGAATAATTCTATATTACAAATTATTCCGAATTTTGAATGCATTTTAAAAATGCTTTTCCCATCAACTGCTGCATGTTTGTGATTTTTTTTTTCTCCATGTAAGCTATAGCTTCTGACCTTTAAATCAAAACATACTCATGATTTTATGGCATCAATTACTGCTTTATTTAATCAGAAACACGGTATAAATATTATTTGTGTATTTTACTTTCATTTAATTAGAAGTAGGCCAACAGCGCCCGCTTCGGAATCAAAACTCCATACTGAATGGGCTTTAGGACCCGGGGGAGGCTGCTGCTGCTGCCACTGCACGTGCTATTACGGTTTACTCTATCATACACCGAAGCGTCATTCTGTTTGTGCATTCTCAGTTCAAATGCAGCATCCAAAACAGTGAATCTAATCAACATTCAGGCAAAATTTTGCTTCAAGGATGAGCCACAATGCTGACATGATATAATTGCACTGTTGACGTGATCTAATCGCTAGCACACCCTGAGCACATGCGAGTTAATGTATTCCTCTTATTGGCAAGACATATCGGCATAATTTTTCATATCAGGCCGATGCCGATATTTACATTTAAAGCCATTATCGGCCGATTCCGATATTGGTCCGATAATATCGTGCATCCCTAACAAAAACCGATCAATCTAATTGAAGTGGACTATTTTCTACAGTGATTGTGTGCTTTTGCGCTTTTTCTGATACACACATGTGGATTAGAAGTTTATGGAAGCTTGCTTCCGCCACAGAATTAAAAAAAAAATGTAATTGGGACTTTTAGTCTCACAATTCTGACTTTGTTTCTTTCGATTGCCAGTTTATATCTTACAATTAAGACTGTTTTCCAGAATTGAAAATGTATATCTTGATATTCTGACGTTTTTTTTCTCAATATTAAGTTTACATCTCACAATTCTGTTTTTTGTTTCCGCCATGGGATAAAAATATTTTAAAAAAGGTAGTTGATTCTTTTTATCTCACAATTCAAATTTTTTTCCTCGCAATTGCAAATTCACATCTTGCAATTCTTACTTTTTTTCCCTCAGAATTCTGAGTTTACTTTTTTTTTCGCAGAATTTTGAGATTACATCTTTCAACTCATTTTTCGTTCATTTCTGCCATGGAATAAAAAAAGGTAATTTCAACTTTTTATTGACTCTTGTCAGTTTTTCAAATTTATATCTCGCTATTATAAGTTACAAACTTGCAATTCAGACTTTTTTTCAGAATTGCAAGGGGAAAAAAATCTGAATTGTGAGAAAGAAAGTTAATTCACAAATTGCCCTTTTTATTTTTATTTTTTATCCCCTTGTGGAAACAGGCTTTCATTTGACCAAGTTTGGAGGTTTGACCAAATCAATGAGCAAGGTGTGAGCAATAATAAAACTGATGCTTACCATAACAAGATTTTTTGGGTTGCATTGTTTCATTGCAGATTGACAGTGCAACGTGTGGTTAGGCCTTAAATCAACACTTGACATTAATTGTTATTCCTCTCTGCAGCCATCCTGCTAGTGGAGCTGGTGTACGCGGTGGTCGGCATCGCCTGGTTGGTGCAGTACTACCAGCCCTGCTCCGACATCACCGCCAAGAACCTCGCCCTGGGTAAGACATGAATAAAAACAATAAGTGACATACTATATAGGAGGGTCGGAAATATGACTACATTTCTGACAATGAGTAATTTTGTAATCGTCTTAATGGTATATATACTGATATTGTTGTTTTCTTTAAATTAAATGAAAAACTAGTTTATATTTTAGCAACCATGTGGTTGTAACAACCACTGCTTATTTTTGGATAATTCAGTAAATTAATGTACAAAATGAAACTAAAGGTTCTAGCTTGCTTCTTTATCTAGTTGTCAAATAAACCTGGCATTGTGTATTACAATTATTGTTGGCTCCTTCACAAATTGCTTTTGTTCCTCACTTTGGATAAAAGCGTATTTGATCTCATTTTATCTTTTTCTCTCTATTTTAATTTGCAGACCAAAAGATAAGATTGTTCATAACGAATGTATCAGAAGTCTGGGATCAGAGCCACATTTGAAGCTGTTTTAAATTCTGTATTAATGTGACAAGTTGCATCATTGTTCAACAACAGTAAAAGGTTAAACTGGGACACATCGTACTCTGCATTTTCATGTTACCCTTATCTGTCACTCTTATGTTTAAAGGGGTCATATGATGCGATTTCAATTTTTCCTTTCTCTTTGGTGTGTTACAAGCTCTTGGTTAACGTACTCGGTTACTAACGTAACCTCGGCTCCCTGAGATACGGGAACGAGTACTGCGTCGCTAGACACTACGGGAAACTCCTTTTCTCCGATTTACTGAAGCCTTTTTTTCAGAAATGAACCAATGACGGCGCAGAGGAGCTGCGTGAGCCTATGGCGAAGCAGCGCGCCCGAGCCCGCCAAAATGGGCGGGGCATCTGGCTATATAAGCAGGTGCTCGGC
>NW_015539871.1:965254-969794 GCF_001515605.1 Sinocyclocheilus anshuiensis
AGTAACAGAGTACGTTCCCTTTCGATACTTCACTTCGTACTGCGTCGTTAGACGCTACGGGAACCTATTCAATCACACCGTGCTATGGTAGATGAACGACTTATACGTAATTGTCCAGGGCGTCCAGAAAGGGGCCCTGTAGATCAACTACAATGAAGCAGACCATAGCCAGAGACCCGGATTCTTTTTGGGGTCACGAGGAGGCAAAGAAATGGGCTAACTCATAGAGGTCGAGCCCGGCCTTACATAATCGTTCTTAGAGCTTCACACAGCCTCGGAACTAGATAGGGCCGAGAGCGTGCCGGAAGCTAAGCCCAGACGTGGGAACTTCAGCGGGTTCGAAAACATAGTCAAACCCGGCAAGGATTAAATCCAGTCTTAGGGCGGGGATATGGTTCCTGGAGCGTTTTGAGCTCAGAGAGAGTGTTAAGCAGAAAGGACCTGAGCCTGCAAAGCAGGGACGTCTAGGGAGTACAACCTGACAAAGGTGGACGGCGAGGACCAGCCAGCCGCCGCACAAATTTCTGCAATGGACACACCACTGGACCATGCCCTGGATGAGGCCATGCCTCTAGTGGAATGTGCTCTGACCCCGATGGGGCATTGAAGGCCCAAGGAGTAGTATGCAAGAGCTATTGCGTCAACTATCCAACGGGATAGTCTTTGCTTTGTGACCGGAAGCCCCTTGGTGCGGCCACCAAAGCATACAAAGAGCTGCTCCGACTGCCTAAAGGAGGCGGAGCGGTCAATGTAGATTTTTGTAGATATCCCATCTATAAGAGCATAAAACGCTGCTATAGCTGCCACATAGACCTTAAGAGTGGAGGGGGTGCGACCCTTATCCAACAGCTCTTGAAGGAAGGACAATATTGAAGATACGTCACATGTGGCTGGATCTTCACCGCAGTTTGTACACCAAGCGGTGAAGACCGACCATTTGAGGGCATAGAGGCGCCTTGTGGATGGGGCTCTAGCCTGAGAAATGGTATTCAAGATACCCTTCTGGGAGGTTCATAGGCTCCCATCGAGAGGCCATAAGTGTAGGGCCCACAACTTGGGTTGGGGGTGCCATATCGTCATGTTCGCCAACAGCTCTTGAAGGAAGGACAATATCGAAGATACGTCACATGTGGCTGGATCTTCACCGCAGTTTGTACACCAAGCGGTGAAGACCGACCATTTGAGGGCATAGAGGCGCCTTGTGGATGGGGCTCTGGCCTGAGAAATGGTATTTAAGACACCCTCTGGTAGGTTCATAAGCTCCCATCGAGAGGCCATAAGTGTAGGGCCCACAACTTGGGTTGGGGGTGCCATATCGTCATGTTCGCCTGAGAGAGGAGGCCCTGTCTCAGGGGAATGGGCCATGGAGCTGCCGTGAGCAGCTGAGTCATCTCTGAGAACCATAGTTGGTTTCTCCAGAGCGGGGCCACTAGAAGAACCTTGTGCCTTTGTTCCCTGATTCGCCTGATGACCTGAGGGATCAGGGCGATCGGGGGAAAAGCGTAAAGGAGAAGGCTGGGCCAATCGTGGGCCAGCGCATCCCTTTCCTTCGAAAAATAGATTGGGCAGTGAGAGTTGTCTTCTGAGGCGAAGAGGTCGACCTCTGCCTTCCCGAAGATCTCCCATATTCTCCGAACCGTCTGGGGGTGAAGCATCCACTCGCCAGAGGGGACGTTGTTCCGAGACAGCATGTCTACTCCCTGGTTCAGTTTGCCCGGTATATGCGCTGCTTTTAGGGAGCGCAAGTGGCAATGTGCCCACTCCAGTAGGCTCTTTGCCATTCTGAAGAGGCGTGGGGAGGAAAGGCAGCCCTGGCGATTTATGTAGGATACTACCGTCATGTTGTCCGATCGGACTAAGACATGGCATCCTTCTAGATGTGGTAGGAAGGACTGTAAGGCCTGCCATACTGCCAGCATTTCCAGGCAGTTGATGTGCAGCTTTGTCTCTTCGCTCGACCACGTGCCAAAGGCTGGTCTGCCGTCGCACAGGGCTCCCCAGCCCGTGAGCGGCTGTAAAAGCCTGACTCACTCTGAGCTGCTGGGACGATTTCTATGGCCCGTTTCGCCAGCAGCACAGCCACCTCGGAATGAAGAATGCGAGCATTCATGTTCCCTACTAAGGTGGGGATCACACCGCAGAAACGCAGGGGTTCTCGAGCGAATTGGAGTAGATAACCTCGTTTTATAATCCCCATAACCCACTTTGACACGCCGGGGATGGCCTGCCAGGCCTCGGCCCTTGTGGCAAGGGGTTGAATTGGTTCGGGTGGTGGGTCGCTGTGAAGGGACCTGGGGCTTGCCGTGTTTGGAAGAGGAAATTTGCTCTCTTTTGAGTATGTTTGTGTTTTATTTTGTCCACTATCACAGCGGTTGTACACTTGGGCACTAGAACGGGCCCTCTGCATGCAATAAACACATTTTTCCCAGCACCCAGAACTGGACGGGGCGACTGGGAACATATACGAGGCAGTTTGGGGGGTGGTCCGGTCACAGCGAGACTTTGCCCCCTCCTCTTCCTTCCTGAGGGATCAGGATGGCTTCTGAGGCGCAGGATCCAGCACAATCTTGGGCCGGGGTCCGTGGCGCTTCGGGAAAGGGTGGCGCTTTGCAGAGCGCGAGCGCTGCCTGGGCTCAGGCCGTGCAGAGGGCTGAGTCACAGGAGGCGTAGTTTTAACTGGCTGTTGAGTCGGCGCCGGCTTGGGGTGACTGGCAGCAGCTGCAGAACTGGAATGTTTCGGCAGGAAGTGTCGCATGGCTTTGGACGACTTCTGTGCAGCCGTGAAACGCTCGGCGAACCCTTCCACAGCAGATCCTAAAAGGCCAGTGGGGGTGACCGGGGAGTCAAGGAAGATGGTTTTATCCGCTTCTTTGATCTCCGTCAAATTCAGCCATAAGTGGCGTTCCAGCACCACCAGGCTGGCCATCGACCTCCCAATGGCCTGTGCAGTCGTCTTTGTGGCGCGCCGGGCCAGATCGGTGGCGCTGCGCAGCTCTCTGAACGCTGCAGAGTGTTCTGGCCCAGACTCATCCATGGCGCGAAGGAGCTTTGCCTGGTACACTTGGAGCACCGCCATAAAGTGTAAGCACGACCAGCAAGGGCTGAAGTCGTTCGGCAGGGCTTCGAGGGATGAGTGGCCTTTGCAGCGAAGCGCTGACCGGGGCTGCCTTGAGAGCGACGCAGGAACAGAGCTGCTTGAAGTGGCGATCTGACCCGGTGCTGCAAAGCGGCGCGCTGATCAGTGCTGCTTGAGAGCGGCGAGCTGCAAGCGGTGAGCAGAGAGCGGAGGCGGCGAGCTGATCTTGCTGCTCCAGAACGGCGGCTGGATCAGCTTGCAGGCGAACGCTTCAAATCTCGTAGAATCAGCGAAGAGCAGGAGACACTGCTGTGATTGAAAAAAAGGCTTCAGTAAATCGGAGAAAAGGAGTTTCCCGTAGCTTTTAGCGACACAGTACGAAGTGAAGTATCGAAAGGGAACAGTACATTGACTGAACTGCTAAAAGAGAACCGATGATGGGATGTGCACAAGCAGAGCAGCTGGACTGAGTCGCGTCCTGCTGGGAGACGGTATCACAGTATCACAGTATGTTAAGGGGCGTAACATTTCCGTCACACACTTGAAGTATTCGGCCAATCACAACGCACTGGATAGCTGGCCAATCAGAGCACACCTCGCTTTTTCAGACCGATGAGCTTTGTAAAAATTTACGCGTTTCAGAAAGGCGGGGCATAGAGGAGAAACAATAATGTACATTATATGGAAAATAATGTGTTTTTTTTTTACCTTAAACCGCACAAAAACATTGCATTACACCAAATACACAACATAATGTTCTTTTTAGCAACGTCATATGACCCCTTTAAATATTGTAAAACAAACCTTCCACTAATAGTCTCACGAACTTACATCACCAGTCAAAAGTTTGGAATAATTACATTATTAAAAAGTATCTTATGCACACCAATGCTGCATTTATTTAGGATAGAAATACAGTACAAATATTAATGTTGTGAAATATTATTGTAATTTAAAATAATTTTTTTTCTATTTAAATATATTTTAAAATGTAATTTATTCCTGTGATGCAAAGCTGAATTTTCAGCATCGTTACTTCAATTTCATCCTTCAGAAATTGTTCTAATATACTGATTTTCTACTCGTTTATTATTTATACTCAGTTCAGGCTCTTATTATTATCAGTGTTGTTAATATTTTTGTGAAATTGTGAGCCCTAACATGCGTCACCGCTATCAGCAGCAAGTCCAGGCATGTGTTAAAATCTCATGAAACCTCCCCTTGTTAATCTCAGCAGATTCCTGTAAATTTGAAAGTCATTTATAGCTATTTATGTCCTGGAATCTCAACGCACGCTTTCTAACAATATGCCTAGTGTAGCTTTTCCCATGTCTCTGCAGACCATGAATCAGTGTCGCTCATTGTCCTCCCCCATCCCATAATAGCACACTTCACTTCCATGCCAATCATCTGTCTATACAAGACACGAACTGACAAAGAGACAGCTGGTTAGTTTTACAGTAA
>NW_015539871.1:969856-973342 GCF_001515605.1 Sinocyclocheilus anshuiensis
TGCTGAACTGAATCTATAAGCGCCAAATGAAGATGTATATGGTACATTTAAATGAGTTATTTTATTTTATTTATTCATTCATGTATTTATTTTCAACAGGAATCGTGGTGTGTAACTGGTTGGTCATCTTCAGTGTGTGTTTCACCATGATGTGTACCTTTGACCCCACTGGACGGACCTTTGTGAAGCTGAAAGCAACTCGCCGCCGTCAGCGTAACCTCACAACATACACCCTCAGGTACAGCGCTTAATAGTATTCATGCTAGCTTATTTCAGGATACCCACCAATGAATGAAGATTTAACTGCCCGTCTTTTGCAAAGTTGTACAATTCCCCCACCCTTTAATTGTTCATTTATTATTTTGTTATTTCTATTATGTTTTATGCAGCCAATAAGAGTGTAGTATTTATTTTACCCTATTTAAATCCACTCTATAGATTTCTAAGAGTGCACATTTTATGCAGTGTTGTTGTTATTATTAACTAAAAATAAAACTTAAAAGAAAGGTAATTGAAATAAAGCTGATATAAAATTAAGTATAGATATTAGTTAAAGTTGAAGTACTAAAATAACTAAATTAAAAATATTAAAAATAAATTAAAGCTAAATAAAAACAATTAAAAAACAAAAAATAATAAAAATGACAAAAGCACATTCAATTACTTAAACTAATAAAAAAATAATAATATTTCAATTAGGCAACATTTTCAAATTTTCATTTAACTTGAAGTACTAAAAATAAATAAAAAAATAAATGAAAGCTAAATAAATATTTAAAAACAAAATTGAATACAGATGACAAAAGCACGTGAATTACTTTAATGTTAAAATGAAAAGTGAAAATATAAAAATAAAAAAAATGAAAATAACCATAAATACTTTAATAAAATAAATACTAAAATAAGATAATAATAAATATTAAAATAATACTGAATTGTATGCTAATTTTTGCTTACAGTTTTTTTAAGTAAAATTGAGTAAATATTATGTAAAATAAGCATTTGTTTCATTTTAGCAATATGAAGAAGAAGAAGAAGAAGAAAGAGCTTTATTGCCAAGTATGTTTGCACATACAAGGAATTTGTTATAGTGTCACAAGCTTCCAGTACACGGAGACAACAACAACACACAGATAATAAAAATGAGATGTGAATAAAATACACATGCATAAATATAAACCACAAAAAAAAGAATAAATTGTATGTACAGGTGTGCTATAGATGGAATAGGAATAGAATAAAATAAAATAAGTTGTAGGGATGTACTAGGGTTTAGGGTGATAAATAAGTATAAGGTTATTGCACATACTGTACTTTTATTGCACAATGGGAGAACATTAACTGTTCATGAGGGCAGATTTAAGTTTATGCCTGTAAGTCGGTATAAGATGAACCAGGCAGTGGTCAGAGAGTCCGACAGCTGCTCTGGGGACCGAGCGATATGCATCCTTTATTGTGGAGTAACAATGGTCCAGTATATTACTGTCTCTGGTGGGACATGTAACATGCTGTCTGTATTTTGGCAGTTCATGGGAAAGATTTGCTTTATTAAAGTCCCCGAGAATGATTAAAACAGAGTCCGGGTGTTGTTGTTCTGTCTCTGTGATCAGATCAGCGAGTTTCTGTAAAGCTGAGCTCACGTGTGCTTGCGGAGTAATGTAAATACTCACGAGAATGAACGAGTGAAACTCCCACGGCGGATAGAACGGCTTACAGTTAATGAAAAGCGCTTCTAGATCGGAACAGCATATCTTCTTTAACGCTACATATTCGCTATAATATTGTGCTCATCCCATTTTTACACATTAATACATTAACTGGAAACATATTTTTTTGGACTGTCTTGCTTTTAATGTATATAGAAAACTCTATTATAAAGTGAACTCACTTAAAGAGTTATTTAGTATAATTATGCCCAAATAAGTTTTAGAATTTTTATCATGTTAAAGTAAAAAATCTTGTGTAATATAACTTGTCTTTGTTTGTTTGCTGGTTTTTATTGTATTTGTTATACTTGTGTTTTGTTTATTGTTTTTGCCATGAAAATAGCCTAAGATGCTGACATGGCATTAAATAAAAACATACTACTACTAAACATTAACTAGTATTGTGTATTTATATACAGTTATGCATTTTATGTGTTGCATACACCATTTTTCCACTGCTGTCTCTAGATATGTGTTTCGATCCTTGTAATACCCATCTGTTGACCTATAATTCCTAAATTTGCTCATGATATTTGCTCAGTTGGGTTTTATCTCTTTCAGACACAGGCTAGAAGAAGGTCAAGCCAGCAGCTGGAGCAGGAGACTCAAGTTCTTCATGTGCTGCACCCGAGCAAAAGATACACAATCTGTAAGACTCCAGCACCAACTCAAATACACACAGGTGTTGGTTATTGTGAGAGCATCTCACACATACACACACACAGCATTCTCAGCAGAAGATATTCTCTCTCAGGATGCTTACTCTGAGGTGGCAAGCTTGTTTGCCGAGTTTTTCCGGGATCTGGATATCGTGCCGAGTGACATCATCGCTGGGTTAGTGCTCCTCCGACAGAGACAACGGGCCAAGAGAGCAGCCATCTTGGATCAGGTGTGCTTTATCTTATCAGTAATACTGCTTTTGATTGGATGAATATTCCTCACGGTCCTAATAATAATAATAAAAAAATTTCGCTTTCTGTTGCAGGCAAACAATGACGTTTTAGCCTTTCTGTCCGGGATACCTGTAACTCGCAACACTAAATACTTGGACCTCAAGAACTCGGTATTTGAAGAATGCAATGTATGTGTGTGCTTGTGTCAATGTATGATTATTATTTATGATGCTCTCCTTCTGTTTACAGTCTGAGATGGCCATGTATAAGGAGGTGTGTTACTACATGCTGTTTGCCATGGCAGCGTATGGCTGGCCCGTATATCTTTTAAGACAACCAGCGTGTGGACTCTGCAGGCTCGTCAGCACTTGCTCGTACGTAAAAAAAACATTAGACCGTTCTGCACAGCTGGTAGGAAGTGAGATAAGAGTAAATAAGAGAGGCTTCTATAATTGTATAGTTACCTGCCATCATGTTTTTGGTAGACTTACCTCTTTACTAAACTTAAAGCTGATTAAACTGATTAAAATTATGAATTGAATTTTTGAATTAATAATACATGACATGTCAATAGTATAAATATAAGATACATCTGTAATTTATTATCAATTATAACATGCAAATATTGTGTGTGTGTGTGTGTGTATGCATGTATGTATATGTATATATATATATATATATATATATATATATAGTGTGCTGTGTATATTTATTATGTATATATAAATACACATGCATGTATATATTTCAGAAAAATATAAATTAAATATATTTATTTATAAATAAATATATATTCATATAAATTATATGAATATAAATATAGAGAAATAAATACATGTAAATATTTTCAAAATATATACTGTATGTGTGTGCATTTATATGGACAT
>NW_015539871.1:973403-1008403 GCF_001515605.1 Sinocyclocheilus anshuiensis
ATAAATTAAATAGCCAAAATGTGCTTTTTACTGTTTTGTCTTGCTTTTCAAAGAAAAAAAATCAATAACAAAACAAAAATTGATATATTATATTATAATATTTTATAATATTTATAAATTATATATTTATATTATAATATTTTTAACATTCTAGCAGACATTATACCAACAAAGCACAATTTAAGTTGTAAGTAAAATACTATTTTTGGCCATTTTTGAGACCCCTTCTTGAATCAGACTTGTATTTTTTTTACTGTACAAATAAATGCAGCCTTGCTGAGCAGAAGATAATTCTTTTTTAAAACATTCCGGTGGCATACAGACGAAATTATGAAAATTGTGTTTGTGTGTTTATATTTACATATTTATATTTTTTTAGCATTTTATAACTGAGAATAATTGACTTTTGTCATGTGAGTGTGTGTATACAGATTTGTGAACAATATTTCAGAAAAATAGGCCTTTTGTGTACATAGAAAAAGTCTTAGATCTTTGAGTTCAGCTCATGAAAAATGGGGGCAAAAACAAAAGTGTTGCGATTATAATTTTGTTCACTGTATGAATGAAATCAAATGACTTTATTTTTTCTTCTTTTCTTCTCTCTTGTCAGCTGTAACACTTCAGTTTCAGGTTCTCGTCTCTCTCAGTCCATCACCGTTGAGGAGGACAACTGCTGTGGCTGTAACGTTCTTGCCATCCGACGACAATTTCTGGACCAAGACCTTAAAGAAGTCCAGATTGTCTACACATCCTGCCATGACGCAGTACGGCATCTTAAATTAATTCTTCAGCTCCCCTGACTTAATCCTGAAAAATCCCGAGGCGTAATGTCTAGTGTGATAAATGTCTGTTCACATCAATGAGTCACCGCCTGACTAAAATAGCTAAATTTGAGAAGCTGTAGCTAATGTGATAAATGTGAAGCATGTGATCAAGACAAGTTATTGTCTGTATTTTTGATGGGATCTGCAGGTTTATGAGACACCCTTCTTTGTAGCAGTGGATCATGCGAAGAAAAAAGTCGTGATCAGCATCAGAGGGACGTTGTCCCCTAAGGTGGGTCAACAACGCAGCTCTTTCTCATTTTACACATAAGCACATGAGGTCAGGCTTCATTGTATGTTCATAGAATTAAAATAGTAGCTGTTTCTAAGCAGAGTGCTTAAGCAGTGACATAAGAAAGTGCTTTAACACATTTTAAGGATGAAAATAATAATTCAGTCATCAGTCATCCATAAACTATACATCCGACTGCAAGTACCAGGCTATCGATTTCCTACAAAGCTGTGCTAGTTTCATGTTTCTCGTATCACTCTGTGGTCTCTTCCATTTCACATAATAAAATAACTTAGACTCAAATCAATATTTCATGTCCTTTTATTTATTTATTTGTTAAGTAGCCATGTAATAGGTGGACTAATGTACAGCGTAACGGTCAATATTGCTAAATAACCCCAGTAGTTTTTTTGCGATAATGGCTGGCCTGCTGTACTTTATCCCTTACGCGAGTCTCTGGTTTGTCATTTGATAAATGTATACCCCTCTGTCTTTCTCAGGACGCTTTAACAGATCTTACTGGCGATTCTGAGCGTTTGCCTTTAGAGGAGCAGCACGGCACATGGCTCGGACACAAGGTGCTACACAAACACGCATATAAACTCAAACACTAGCAAACAGAAAACATATTGAACTTTGCAAACTCATTCTCATGAATCCTTTATTTAGGGAATGGTTTATTCAGCTGAATACATAAAGAAGAAACTCGAGCAAGAAATGATTCTCTCTCAAGCCTTCGGGAGAGATTTGGTAAGTGTAACCATTTGTCATGCTTTAAAACATACATATAGTTGACATCACAGGCATTTTAGACATCACAGAGCGTAATTATATTGTTTTTCCACAGACTGCAAAAGTCAGAAAAGTTAGAAAAGTGTTCTAATTTCCAAAAACATTTGCTCTACATCCGTGCAACACACCATTCAAGGAATCACCATATGATCAGTTGTGATTAAACTTCAAAAGGCTTTGATATAATTAAATAAATGTTAGCACTGCTCATTCAAAGTAAAAATGCAGCACTGTTGTGCTTTCTACAGGCTTTCAGTAGTTTCAATAATTCGCAATCAGTGAATACCAAATGCTTATGTTAAGGTTTTTATATAGTAATATGTTGTAGATGTTTGTAAGAGTGCATATTTTATCCCCCTCATCTTTTTGAATGAGCAGCTTTGAGTAAAAATTAGGGCTGGGTTTTGACACAAATTTCACGATTCGATTCGATTACCAGTTCGGTTCGATTCAATATCGATTATTTTGGATATATATCAGGTACAGTACTTGCCAAATTTTCTCAAGGAAAAAAAATCTCTCAACTAATGCTGTAAAATATACATGAGAGTCAGTTGGTACTACATTACTATAATATTGAAGGTTAAAATTGACTAATTTGTACGCTATAGCTGCTTAAATTACACTTAATTAAGTTTTTAAAATAATAAAGTTACAATTACATAATAATATTTTTACTTCAATTCGTTTTTTTTTTATATATAAACATTTAAATGGTGGCTGTCATAAAAAATTGATGGATTTATTCAAACAAACATAAGAACAGTAAAAATTATAATGAATATGTTATGTGGTGCATATATTTAGCAAAATGCCCCTCTCTACACTTTATTTTTCTGGCTGACTAATGAGTTTATGGTCACCGAATATTTTTGTTTCTGAGGTAAATGTGACGTTACGTGACATTGTTTACAAGATTTTATATTGACGTCGCTGCGCGGCTGAAACACTGATTGAGCGATTACATGAGACAGGATACGGATTGTAAAGTTGTACTCTTGCTTTTAACTTACCTTTGGATGTTTAGTTATGCTTATTTTGTGCTGAAGCTGGTATTAATGTGGCGATGATTAGTTCACGTGCGCCTCGTGCTGCTGCGTCTGTTGAACTGAGGCGCTACAGCGATCTGTCACTCCACATTAAACAGCGCCAAAAGGGCATTTATCATTTAAATACTGCAATACAATGGATGGACAGAATTTGAAATCTGAGACTTTGCTTCATATTAAAAGCACCAAAGCACAATGTTTATTGCGATATATTGGATGGGAAGTGCCCTTCAATGTTCCGTCCATTAACTGAAAACAGGCTAGACTAATTGATTCGTGGGATTTAAGAATCGATATCATTCCATAAAAAAGAGAATCGATTAATATCGAGATATCGATATTTTTTACCCAGCCCTAGTAAAAATGCATATACATGTCAAAATAAGAGTGTATTTCGGGCTTGTTTATAAATAAAAGTCCCACATTATGCATAAAATCTAGTTTTGGTTACACAATCACCTGTATATGGTGTTTAATTCAACATAAAATCTTGTGGCTTCTCTCTGAACCACAAGAAAATCTCTCTGTAGGTTTTACTAGTTTTGGCAAATTAATCTGTTTATTGCCTCTCTTCAAACTCTGTTATTAATGTATGCGCAAAATCTAATATCAGTCAACCTCAAATTTGTATGTATTGCTATAGAAGTACATAAACCAACTACAAAATATGTATATCTTGAAGTTTTGAAGTCGAATGTTTGCTTGTTGAAGTAAAATAGTACTTTTTGAGATTGTCTGGGCTTGTTCTGTATGAATATACAGTATTCATTTCATTTGTGCAGGTCTTAAAAAAGGTCTACATTTTTTAGCATGGTATCGAGACAAAACTTAAAGTAGTAGTAAATTCAGCCCAGTATCTTCAAACAACATTTGCATGTTGCTTGCAACATTTGCATTGTGCATGATATTATATGACACTAAAAGGTCCAATGGTGCTTGCGTGTGTGTCTCAGGGTAAAGGGACGATGCACTATGGGCTGGTGATTGTGGGTCACTCTCTGGGTGCGGGTACAGCCGCCATCCTGTCCTTCCTCCTCCGGCCGCAGTATCCTTCACTGCACTGCTATTCCTACTCCCCTCCCGGCGGCCTGCTCAGGTCAGTGTGACCTCTCTATTGTTGCTCTGGCATCCGTTTTGCACTACATTTATAGAGAAACCTGAAAACTGATCTCGTCTGAGAGAGAGAGAGACTATGTTTAGCCATCACTGAAGCATGATGACATTAGATAAGAGATTAAACTGATGTGTTAAAGGATTAGTTCATGTTAAAATGAACATTTTGTCATTACTGTTACAACCTGATGTCGTTCCAAAACTGTATTATGAAATTAGAATTTCTGTTTCCACTCAAGGAAAGTGAATGGTGATTTATAAGCTCCAAAAAGCATTATAAAACTAGTACTCTAAATCCTTAGTTATGATTTATGAGCCATAGTTTACAAAGCATTTTTCTGTGTTTTTTACTTCTTCTCATCTGCCATGTCTCAGATCATATTTTCTGCAGCATTGTGGTCAGTCACATGACTTGTGAGAACCAGAGGTGTTTGGTATTAGTGACAATTGCAAGTGTGAATTTGATTTAGAAAATCCAAAAAAAAAAATTAACACTGAAGGCTGGAGTAATGAAGCTGAAAATTTAGCTTTGCATCACAGGAATACATTACATTAAAATAGAAAACAGTTATTTTAAATTGCAGTAATATTTCACAATATTGCATTTAAAAAAAATTAAAAAAAGAAGACGACTTAAAAGACTTTCAGAAACATTTTAAAAATCTTACCAAACGTTTCATTGGTAGTGGTAGTTCATTTGAAAGCTATTATGGCAGCTTCAGAGTAGCATTCTTTAATGCTTTTCTAAATGAAAAAAAAAAACTCGAGATTTGTCACCAGCTACAGATCTCCTTCTCTGTAATGCAATTGGTTATTAGCACAAAAACATGCATGGATGCACAAATCCACTAATCTTTTGGAAGGATATTATTTGAGTTGAGAGTCACTCAAAACCTTTTCTGAGTTTTTGATTTAATGAGAAAACTCTTACCTGCCACACTAGTTTTTTTAAATTACATATTCTTTGTAAATCTAAATATAAAGTCAGCATTAAATCAACTGTTGAATATTACACTGAAATCTGTCACATCATGGCAGTAGAACAGATTGTGAACACTGTTTTTATGTTGACATCAAAGAACATGTTTGAACACAAGCTTCTGTGTCTGTTTAATTCATAGTGAGGATGCGGCTGTTGAATATTACACTGAAATCTGTCACATCATGGCAGTAGAACAGATTGTGAACAGTTTTTATGTTGACATCAAAGAACATGTTTGAACACAAGCTTCTGTGTCTGTTTAATTCATAGTGAGGATGCGATGGAGTACTCGAAAGAGTTCGTCACCTCAGTCGTGTTGGGAAAAGATCTGGTCCCCAGGTAAATGAGTATTCAGCTGTGCTTGCGTATATTTATAAGTCTGAGCAGACGGATGTTAATCTTCTTCTGTTGTGTTCATTCAGGATTGGCCTCTCTCAGCTTGAGGGCTTCCGTCGCCACCTACTTGAAGTCCTACAGAAGAGTGATAAACCAAAGGTGAGCTGCTTTAACTTGCTTATTCCCAGAGTTAGAACATAGTCTCCATGTGCCACGAACTGTTAATTTACTGTACAGTATACGTAACTATATTAATTCCATTCCAGTCAATGAGATAAAAATTTAATGAAATAAAGAAGGAAAAAAATAAGAACTTGATAAATGTTTTCCTTTCAAGAAATTTGTACACAGTATATAAGAAATGATCTACAATCACTCTGGTTTGATTGCAAAATAAGGAAGATCACGACCCTGACAAGGAGTGGTTTATTTTATTGCCATAATAGCAAATGTGGTTTATTTTGCCATAATGATGCTGACTGTACATTGAACTAAATATGTACAAATATGTACAGAATCAAGCATTCTAGAGAGTCCATGCATGTGGGTGATGGTGCAGTAGCATTTATTATCATTGTATTGTGCCAGTAATTAATTGCCCTCATTATATCTCTCACATTGTGCTTCACCCATATCCTTTTCCTTTGGGCGAATAAAGTAAATGATAAATTGTTATGTTACTAATTATAACCTCAGATCTGGGTTTCTTTTTTCTTTTTTACATCTCTTTTCTAGTTCATTCAGTGGAACATTAATCTCTTTTCTCAGGGTTGTGGGTTTGGGCCTCACATTTGGGTACGGTTTAAAAGTACACTACCATTCAAAGGTTTAGTGTCAGTAAGATTTTTAACTAGTTCACCCGAAAGTGAACATTTTCTGAAAATGTACTCACCCTCAGGCCAGGGTTTGTTTCTTCTTTGGAACAGATTTGGAGAAATGTATCATTACATCACTTGCTCACCAATGGATCCTCTGCAGTGAATGGGTGCCGTCCAAACAGCTGATAAAAACATCCACAAGTAATCTACAAGTAACTCCAGTCCATGAATTTACATCTTGTGAAGGGAAAAGCTGCATGTTTGTAAAAAAAAAAAAAAAAACTTCAAACTGTTGCTTCCACTAAAATACAAGTCCTCTATCCATAATATTGCTTTCTCCAGAGAAAAAGTTGTCTCATCTAAATCAGGAGAGGAATATGCATAGATCAAGCACCGTTTACAGGTGAAAACAAGCTAAAACAGTTCTAAACAAATATGTGGGTGGATTTTGATGTGAGAGGACAACTTTTTTTACTGGAGGAAGCGTTATTATGGATTATGGACTCATATTAATTTTAAAGTAATGATGATTTTAAGTCATTTTAAGTCGATGAGTCATTTTAAAGTAATGATGAATTAAAATATGCAGCTTTTTACTTCACAAGACATTAATTGGTGGACTGGTGTCAAGTGAGTTGCTTGTGGTGGTTTTATCAGCTGTTTGGACACTCATTCTGACGGCACCCATACACTGCAAAAGATCCACTGGGGATTTTCAAAAAAATTAAAAATAAAAATCTTACCGACCACAAACTTTGACAAACTCATCTACATCTTGGATGGCCTGAGGGTGAGTACATATTCAGAAAATTTTGGGGTGAACTATTCCTTTAATTTCTTTCTTTCAAAAAAATAAAAAATAAAAATCTTACCGACCACAAACTTTGAACAGAAGTGTACTCTATGTTAGTGCTTGCTTACATAACTTATAGTAGACCAGCTGTCCGGAAAAGTAGTCACCTACTCAGTTTAGCTTATATAAATGACTCACCATACACCACACAGCTTCAGAGATTTTTTCTATCAAATCCAACACTGCTGACGTGCAGCAGAGATGATGCAAAAATGAAAGCGTAGACACCTCCATTGCCATTAATGCTGCTTGCATCATGAACAGCGTCTCATATCTCACTTATATTTTCTGCCAGCCTCTGGTTAGTTTCAGGGAAGTTTGTGAGAAATTTGGCCTCTGTGTGATGCATTTCTGCTTATTAATGTGCATTATCACGCTGCCTACTTTGGTGGTTAGCTGCTCTTAGCAGGGAATGATGCTTGAAATGCTGCAGCTCACTAGGTTTTGGAACAGAGCCTGTATGTTTCTCTCTGTCTGTTTCCATCAGTGGCGGATCATTGCTGGGGGTACAAAGTGCATCCCTAAATCAGAGCTGCCCCTGGATGACGCAAACTTTGAACAGAAGTGTACTCTATGTTAGTGCTTGCTTACATAACTTATAGTAGACCAGCTGTCCGGAAAAGTAGTCACCTACTCAGTTTAGCTTATATAAATGACTCACCATACACCACACAGCTTCAGAGATTTTTTTCTATCAAATCCAACATTGCTGACGTGCAGCAGAGATGATGCAAAAATGAAAGCGTAGACACCTCCATTGCCATTAATGCTGCTTGCATCATGAACAGCGTCTCATATCTCACTTATATTTTCTGCCAGCCTCTGGTTAGTTTCAGGGAAGTTTGTGAGAAATTTGGCCTCTGTGTGATGCATTTCTGCTTATTAATGTGCATTATCACGCTGCCTACTTTGGTGGTTAGCTGCTCTTAGCAGGGAATGATGCTTGAAATGCTGCAGCTCACTAGGTTTTGGAACAGAGCCTGTATGTTTCTCTCTGTCTGTTTCCATCAGTGGCGGATCATTGCTGGGGGTACAAAGTGCATCCCTAAATCAGAGCTGCCCCTGGATGACGAAGCCCCTGTATCTCAGGGCGTGACCCCCTCTAACTCTCGCCTGTGGCTTCACCCCAGTGACCTGAGCATCGCCCTGTCAGCCTCCACACCACTCTATCCACCAGGACGGGTCATTCATGTGGTGCACAACCACCCGCCTGAGATGTGGTGAGTAGAGAGGAAGTAAACTGAATGGATTAATGGAACAAGGAAATGGGAGTCTGCTCTTCAGATAAGGGGTACACTCCAGTGCCTGGTATTATATTGAAATGTCTGGCACTGAGAAATGGCAGTTTTAGAGATTCTGCATATTTAGATTACCTGCATGAAGGTAATTTAATGCCTAAAAGATTTGCATACGCAGGGTAAGAGTTGTGGAAGTGTACATAAGTCTGTAAGCGTAAATTACATTTGCATGCGCAACAGAAGCTTTGTGAAGGTGTAAATCGCGTTTCAAGTGTAAGAAAAAATTATTTGCAGCATTTTACTGTTACTCGTAAGTGTAATTCAAGTATTGTGAAACTGCAGCTTCATGCTAACGCAAAATAAATATGATCTGCATTCTTCTGACTTCCATTTTTCCGCGCTTACACATTTGGCATGTTGTTTTCGCTAAAATACAGTCAAAAGTACTGCAAGCCTTTGAACAGTGATTTGCAAGCGAAAACAACAGTTTAAATAACTGCAAAATGGATTGACTGCATAGAACCAATCTGTATGTGTACAAAACTAACTGTTGCAAATGATTTCCTTATCACTTCTCGCGTGTGTTTTGTTGTGAAACGTAGTTTGCGGACCAGGCAGAGCTGTCGGCGATTCTTCCTATTGTGAAGTCATGCAGTGTGAAACCCCCTGTCGCCGATCCATCGTGCAATGTGAACACAGCAGCAGCTGAATGCTACCCCAGATAGTCACGCAGTGTGAAAACAACGGCGATCCGACGAGTTTGAAAATCGTGCAATGTGAATTCGGCATAACTGAGTTTTGCGAGCGTGAGGGGGAGGGTGGGTCCACCACCTTCTTGGTAGCCAATCAAATGAGGCTCTCGCTGACTATCCATTTACTCTTATCCGATTGGTTCAATAAACACATCACATGCCAAAACATTAATCTTCATTTAGTTCAGGGTCATTCTCGCTGCCAGAATGGTACTTTTAATGTACACATACATTAAAAATAAAAATAAATAAATAACAACTTTATTAAAACATGATACTTTATAAGTTGTGTACCGTTAGGCTATGTGTTCATACTGAATTTCGAGCTGTGTAGTATCCTTTTCTTCCTCAACAGGCTATATATGATATATTAGTTTATTGTAATATTGTAATTTTGATGATACTTAAAGATGTCCTCGTATCTGCACTAGTTTAATACATGTATAATTTCACCTGTCGACTGATCAGGGACGATTCCATTTTTTTTTTTTAACTAAAATTTGGTTCAATAATAATTGAACCAACAGTAATATATATATATATATATATATTAATTAAAAAAAAAATTTTTTTTTACTTTAACATGTTGTAATTTAAGGGGATTTGACTAAATATTACTAAAATATTATCTCTAACTTATTGGGAACTTTACCAATAAGTTCACCATTTATCATCTGTAATACCATTGTGTAACCACTAGATGGCTGTTTAGTTCTATAAATAAACATAAACATGGCTGTGTGTTCCCTAGTGGCTGGGAACGTTGGATTCCCACATAATTAGTTGCTTTAATTTGGATATATATTTAGACATCATTAAAGACATTTTTATCAAAGTTGTATTTTTATTTTTTTTTTTATTTAAAGTGTACGTTTTTGCGTTAGTCAAATCTGGACACAAAGAAAGCATTTTGTTGCTCATACTTGCTTCATATAATAGCTTGATCAGTCACATGAAAGTAATGAGAATCAATACCGAAATTTCAAAATATACAGTTGAGTGTTAAATACCGTAAACAGAGAAATGGTCTGAAAAACGGACAAATTCAGATTTATGTAGCTTTATTGGTTTAGTAAAAAGGTTTTACAAAGTATAGCACTCTGATACTTTAGTGCTGAGCATTGTCACATAACATCATTTTGACTGTAATGTTTAACATCAGCTCAATGGTGTATGCAGATTATATGAAATTTCAATGTAAAGCCAAACCAATCCAATAATCACAAAGCTTCTGTTGCGCATGCAAATTTAATTTACGCTTACAGTCTTATGTACACTTCCACAACTCTTACCCTGAGTATGCAAATCTTTTAGGCATTAAATTACCTTCATATACCTGCCTTTTTTGGTAAGTGAGCTGTAGGAAGTTGACGTGAGTGGACACATAAATAAAATTAAATAAACTGGGCTAAACTGGGTTGTAGCTTAAAAATGTACACTGCTGTTCAAAAGTTTGGATTCAGTCATTTTTTTCCCCCCAAAACTTTTATGCTTACCAAGCCTGCATTTTTTTAAATAAAAAATACTGCAAAGAGTTTGATAATGTGAAATATTATTAGTTTAAAATAACTGTTTTATATTTGAATATATGTTAAGATGTCATTTATTCCTGTGATGCAAAGCTGAATTTTCAGCATCATTACTCCAGTCTTCAGTGTCACATGATCCTTCAGAAATCATTCTAATATGCTCAAGAAACATTATTTACTATCGGTGTTGAAACTGAATGTGATGCCTAATATTTTTGTGTAAACAGTGATGCCTTTTTATGGTTCTTTGATGGATAGAAAATTCATAGAGTGTGTACAAGTCTCTCATTATCGATCAGTTTGATGCATCCTTGCTGAATACAAGTATTTATTGATTTATTTATTTAAAAGAAAATCTTGCTGACCTTAAACTTTTTAACACTTGTGTAAGTAGTAGTAAATATCATCTACTAGTAAATGAGTAAAACCTGTTTCTCTTGCAGTGTTTGCAAAAACGGTTTTGTTCTTTACAGAGAAATTTAATTAAACCCCATCTAATGTAGAGCAGTTCATTTTTTATCTGTCATACAATATCTTTGATGGCAGTTGGGGGTCTACAAAAGTGTATAGGCCTAATGAAATGCAAATGTTGGTAATATAATAATTGTTTAATATGTGTTACCATTTTGTTTTCTCAAAAATTACTCTTACAAGAAATATATAATTATTTCAGATCGTGATTTCAGTAATGCAAGACAAACAACGCATGGCCTCTGTGGACTTCCATATGTTTGGAAATAGATTTTTAACATTTCATTCTATGCTTCTAGGAAGAGTTGGACCTTTTATTTCCAGTAATTAACTTTGAATGTGTCACATCAGTTTGCAAAGTTTTCCTGTGAGTCTAAGAGTCCTCTAACCATCTCTCTCTCTCTCTCTCTGTAGTTGTGGTCAGGAAGATCCCACTTACTCCGCTCTGTGGGGGGATAACAAGGCCTTTGATGAGGTCATCATTTCTCCAGCCATGCTGAATGAACACCTGCCCCATGTGGTGATGGATGGCCTCAACAAGGTGTGTGTCTGTGTGTGTGTCTGTGTCTGTCTGTGTCTGTGTGTGTCTGTGTGTGTGTGTGTGTGTCTGTGTGTGTGTGTGTGTGTGTGTGTGTGTGTGCACGCTTTTCTGTCTAACACTTGCCAAATGCAACGTCAGTGATTGGGTAGCTAATGAAATGCCATTCTGGGCAAATCTGAGTAACACCGAATCCAGCATATATAAATGCAATAATAATATTAACTAAGTAAAATAGTAAACTTTCCAAAAGAACTGGAGAATATATTAAATAATAAAATAAATGCAATAATTTTGCAATATAAATACATTGTCATTTTGATACACTTGTATTAATTAAGTTTAATTAGACTATTTTTGCGATCCTGGCTTCGCTCTTGACTTTTATATGATTGTGAGAGCGTTAAGACAAGGATATTTTAATAATGCCTCTGATTAAACTTTAATAAACAAAATTTAAGTTGGCAAGTTTGATTAATTTCTTTAAAGCAGTTCAGACTGTCCATTTCAGTCAATTGATTCAAAAATCAAAACGATGATTCATTTGCATCATCACTCAAAAAACAAGTCTCTGTGTGGTTAAAAATGTTTTTATGGAAAAATACACAAATGGAAAACGTTGCTGAATATTTTAAACTAGATTTGTGCTGAATTTAAATATTTTGACAGATATCTCAAAGGTTGCAAAATAGTCAAATATAGTATTTATGCTGTAAATAGTGTTGATACTATTTAGTAAAATGTTAAATTATGTGATTTTCAGCAGCCATTACTCGAGTCTTCAGTCTCACTTGATCCTTCAGAAATCATTCTGTCACTTTTGATCAGTTTAATGCATCTTTACCGGATAAAAGCGTTAGTCTAAATTGCTCAGCAGCCCTGTAAAATAACATGTAACATAAGGTAAGTTCCACTGGATTCTGGTGTTCCCAGATCTGCTTTTGTTAATGGAATGGGTTCGGGGTCAATGAATCAGTTGCTTATAAGGCTTTTGGGCTGCAATGGACTCCAGTGTTGCAGATCTGTGTCAGCATCTTAGCCAAAGTGTGTCCTTTGTCTGTTTTTGCTGGACATAAAGGTCTGTCTTTGTTTTTGTCCCCTGAAACCGGAATTCCACGAGCATAAAAGCATTTCTGGCATGGCTGTTTCTTCTTCTTATTGCTATTACTGTTGCTCATATATAAGGTTAGGGGTTTGTTCAGAGCCCTAAACCTAAGTATGAAACTTTGGGTGCGCAACTTGTCCTGCTGCATATATAATGGAATGATAAATCTAGTTGCTCTTAAACTGGGCTGTCATACTGTCTTGTTTTGTTTTCTTCTGAAAGCATGTTCCATTGTTCACATGTCTGTTGTATGGTAATGTGTTGGTTTGTCTTCACAGGTGCTGGAAAACCTATATATTTAATTTCAGAACTGATTGCTGCACAGGTTGGAAGCCAGAGAACTAGCATCCAAGCGTGTGTTTCTGTCCCTAACGCACTTCCAGATCCCTCGCTAAAGCGTCTCTGTTCAGATGAATGTTTTATGGTTCCAGATACATGCTCTGCTTCTCGAACTCCCAGTGAAACGGTTTCTGTCCAACCACGAGGTTCAGACGCTCACAGGAATGGTTTATCGCTCGATAATACTGTCAGTCTTCAAGCAGCTTCCAAGTCAAACTCTCAAAACACTATGACAGAAACTCTCACCCCGTAATGTCTGTTACTGTAGATACATCTTCTATTGAGTTAGATATAAAGCCAGGAGACAATCTCTGTGCCCTTCAACAACCATCAACATGTCCATCTCTGTCTGAATCCCCAATGGTTGCATGTGCTCCCCAAAACGTTGCCCAGTCAAACATTTTATTGACCTCTGCAAAGTTGGACTTGCCAACATTAGAAATGCCCTCATCTGTCCAACACTCAACCATCAACTTTAACAGCTCTTTATCTTCCAAAATGACAAATTCCTCCTCTGATGTGTCCACTTCTGTATCCCGCTCTCAATTCCAGAAGACAACTTCCCAAACTCCATTTCCAAACACATCAGATTCCTCTTCTCCCCCAGAGTTCCTGTTAAAAACCAGCATAAATCCAGACTTTTCAGAGATCCCCTCAACTGGACTAATGTCTAAAGACACATTAGCTGAACTCTCAATGGAGAACAGTTCTACAAAATCCTCAGTCTTTGATAACACACCTTTAACTTCTCCTCAGGCTAGATTGAGTTCCTCGACTGCCCAATCTGAAGAGACCAATTTTAGTGGCACATGTTATATCTCAAGCCTCTGATATACACTACTGATCAAAAGTCTGGGGTCAGTAAAATATATATGTTTTAAAGATATTAAGAATTTTATTCAACAAGGATGCATTAAATTGATCAGAAGTGACAGTAAAGACATTTATAAAGTTACACAAATTCTATTTCTAATAAAGTTGTTCTTTTGAACTTAATATTCATCAAATAATTCTGAAAAAAATGCATAACATATTTCCACATAAATATTAAGCAGGACAATTGTTTTAAACATTGATAATAATAAGAGACGCAAATTAACATGTTAGAATGATTACTGAAGGAAAATTAAAATGTAAAATATATTCAAATAGAAAGCATTAAATTGTAATAACACAACTTTCACAAATTTTTACTGTATTTTTGATTAAATAAATGTAACCTTGGTGAACATAAAAGACTTATTTCAGATACATCAAAAAAATCTTACCGACCACAAACTTTTGTTTGTGTGTGTTACACAATGTGCAGTCCAACCAAATGCATGTGCTTTCTTCCTTTGCAGCTAATAATCTCTGTTCCTCGCTGCCAGAAACATCCATCAGCTCGAGCTTTGGGCATCTGTGGTGTCATTCTTTTCCTTTCTGCAGGTTCCTGGTCTCTCTATCAGTTCCTCTTAACTTCCTGTTTTGGTGTCGGGTTTATGCTTTAGCAGTTTGCAGCAGGATTTTCATTGCAGCTTCTCTCCCTCTCTGTGTGCCTTGAGTTTGTCACCTGGTCTTTTACTCTTGGAGGTGGATTTAGGCCTGTGGTGGTTCTTGCGGTGGGCACCGGCGTTTGTTTACCCTGCTTGTTGGTGGTGGTAGTTCTGCCTCAGAGGGTATATTTAAAGGAACAGTGAACACTGTCATCATTGTTACAACATGTATAACCAGGATAAATATCTCCTTTTGTGTTATATAGAGGAATGTGGAATTTTTTTTGCTTTAATATTGCAGAAAAATCTGGTGAAATTCTGCAGAAAATGTGCAAAATGGATTAAAAATCATGTTTACTCACGAATCTGTTGACCTAACATGCAGTTTACTGTTCATTCAAGATGCTTTTATTTACTTTTATAATTTTTAGAAAAAAATGAATGCTTAATCAGACAACTATTTTTTATGGAAGCCTGGAATTAAAAAAAAGGTTATTGTGACTTTTTGTCTCACAATTGTGACTTTTTTTCTCAGAATTGCATGATATAAACTCGCAATTGCGTGTTATAAAGTCAGAATTGCGTGATATAAACTCGCAATTGCGAGTTATAAAGTCAGAATTGCGTGATATAAACTCGCAATTGCGAGTTATAAAGTTAGAATTGCGTGATATAAAGTCGCAATTCTGAGAAATAAAGTCAGAATTGCGTGATATAAACTCGAAATTGCGAGTTATAAAATCAGATTTGCGTGATATAAACTCGCAATTGCGAGTTATAAAGTCAGAGTTGCGACTATCTCAGTTGCAATTCTGACTTTTTCTCGCAATTGCGAGTTTATATCTCGCAATTCTGACTTTATTTCTCAGAATTGCGAGTTTATGACTCGCAATTGAGAGTTTATATCATGCAATTCTGACTTTATTTCTCAGAATTGCGAGTTTATATCACAAAATTATGAGATAAAAAGTCAGAATTGTGAGATAAAAATTGCGAGTTCAAAATTATGAGATAAAAAGTCAGAATTGTGAGATAAAAAGTCGTAATTACCTTTTTTATTTTTTATTCAGTGACGGAAACGGGCTTCCATCATTTTTAGTATACCTTATAAATGTTTTTTTTTCTTTCTTTTTTGTCTCTAACTGCCTGTACAGGCTCAAATTGACTGAAATTTATACAGTTGCTCTTATTTGAAGTAAATGGTTTGGTGCAATTATTTTATTGTTTTTTGTAGTATGTAGCTTGTATTGTTATTTTATTTTATTTTTTGCATGCTACATGTACATCATTGTTTTACACAAGTTCTTCCATTGCATTTCATTGCATCCATCCATTAACTGATATCTTTGATTATTGTCTCTAACTCTAGCCATACTCATATGTTTACATACATTAATAAATAAAAATGCATTATCATCTTGTGGCTGTGTAAATGGACTTTTACCTTTGTTGTTCCATTCAGCTTTGTTTTTGTGGATTTGTCTTTCATAATGAACATAATACAGCTGATTTTATGTCACTGTGTTTTTGTGTTTGAAACTATCAAATATTCGTATGTAAAATGACTAGATTGGGGGTAAAATAGGACATTTGTCTCATGATTGGCAGCTCAGTTTCACTCGGGTGTGAACAAAAATGAATGAAAAGTGAAAACCCTGTTTGGCTAAAGAGTGCTTGCAAGATAAAGGGTATTTGAATTGAAATTTCACAGCATTAAATCTTGCTAGTATGGTTGCAGATTATGTATTTTCATAGTGTTTTATTCAAAGAAACGTATACTTCAGTAATCTGCATTTGGCATTGCAACAAATGAATATGTGATAAAGAATAGCCCTTGTCCTTATAAAAATGTATTCAGGTGCATTCATTTACTCTTGATATATAATGCATAACATTTTTCAAATTTTTCAAGTAGGCTGTGAGACCTGCTTATTTCTTTCCATTCATTCATATATTCATGTACATTTTTATTCTCATTTGTAGTTTTTATCATCTGTCTTGTTTTCTCTCTTCCTCTCTGTCCTGCAGGTGTTGGAAAACTATAATAAAGGGAAGACAGCATTATTGTCAGCTGCTAAGATAATGGTTAGTCCTACAGAAGTGGACCTGAATCCAGAAACGGTTTTCTTCGATGCCTCTAGTTCACTGCAGCCCACGCCTGCCACACATCACCGCAGAAACAGTAGTGTCCGGTGAGTCACGAGAGCCATTCAGAGTTTGAAACAAGCTGACTGACCAATCAGAACATACCAATGAGTGATCAATGTTGCAGATTTTCTTTAGGTGTTTTTAAGCATTTCTTATCGTTTGATTTTAACTCTATTGCCTGTCCTTCTCACTCATGCCAACTGCAGAGGTACAGTGTATGGTACTATACAGTTCCCCCCTCGTCCTCTCTGGTTCAGTAGAAAAGGACAGCCTAGACGTTAGTCACGTTAGTGTTGCCTAACCATAAACCTCCCTTTTCTTTCCCCCCTTTCTAATTTTTTCCTTCTCTTCCCTGTTCTCTGCTTTATTTTTGATTTAATATGTTGAATGTTTTTTTGTTTTTACCCTTACTTTTTTTATTACATATTATTTGTCATCTTATATAATTTATTTAAATATATATATATATATATGCATATAAAATTGATGCGAGTAAATGTAAAAAATTATACATCTTGCATAACATTTTTATATCATTTTAATCATTTTTTTCTGTTTTATCTTCCATTAAACTTTGTATTTTTTCTGCATTTTATGGCATTATTTTCCTTTTTTATGCATTTTTTAATATCCTGCATTTTATGGATTTTTTTTTTTAAATATCCAATTTTTTCCCTTGCAAACTATTTTTAATTCCCTAATTTTATTGTTATCATCCTTCTCTTTTCCCCTTCCATGCTGTCTGTCTCTCTGGTCTTTGTTTATTTTCTCCGTATGTTACTCTACTCCTGTGCCCACTTCCTGTCCTGTCCTGTCCTGCTGTAGTTCCTGTGCTCGCTCTGAGATCTCACTGGACGGTTTCTCGGAGTGTCCGCCTCCTCCTGTGCCTGTGGTGCTCACCAGCCCTGGTGAGCGATTAGCTGTGGAGCTGCGGGAGCGAAAAGCCCCCTTGGCCATCATGGAAAATCTATCTGACGCCGAATCCATGTACAGCTTGGACTCCCGACGATCATCTGCCGCCCTGAGAGGCTCACCCTGTTTGGGGAGTCTACCTTTCCCTTTGGACGCCACCATCCCAGAAGAGAATCCTTCGCTGAGTTCCCGTACGGAGCTGCTGGCCGCAGACGGCTTGGACCGTGAACTGGGCGAGGCCGGCCCGTACTGCCCTACTCCTCCAGAACTGGAAGTATCTACCAACAATGCCCATCATCTCAACTTCTCTCCGCTCTCGCTTGGACAAACTATCGTAGATCAGCCAGCCAGCCAAGGCAAGAACTCCCGGCGGTCTTCAGGAACGCCTGTGGCTTGCCAGCCATCAGCTGTTCCTAACAGTCAAGAATCCTGCCCAGTAGCATCCCGGACTGGTTCTATGCCAGAAATGCCCAAGGATAGAGAGTTTGAAGAGGGAGAAGTTGAGAGTGTCCGGTCCGAGACTCTTCCACCAGTTCCTCCGCTGTCCAACGGCACTCCTAGTCAGGCGGTCCTAGAGTTCGCCCAGTACCTGGACTCTCTATTTAGGCTGGATGGCAGCAGCTCTCCACCTCTTGAGCTGTCCGATGCAGAATCCGAGTCTGGACAGGGATCGTATAGCCAGGCTGAGGGACAAAACGCAGACAAGGACAGGCAGCTACTGGCTAGAGCCACTCTAGAGCCCAACTTGGTTCCTAAGCCGCCTCGCACGTTTGCCGGCTCGGCCGACCCTTCCTCTGGCATCTCGCTTTCTCCATCCTTCCCGCTCTCATCTTCTGGAGAACTCAACGATTTCTCTCCTCCTGACGGAGTGCTACCCGCCAACCATACGTCTGCGCTACGAACTTCCGCTGCTAGTCCCAACCCTAAGGAAACTATGTTGTCGTCTATGGTGTAGTGGCCCACTTTCGTCTATTTATTTAACCCTACGGTTTCCTTTCTCCTTCTGAACTGATCGTAGAAACGTGCATGCGTAGCACTGTGGCCAGTCCTTCCAGACTTCCAGACTTCTGGACCGTTAAGGATTCATCAAGAACAGAAGACCTCATTTTGTACTATTGTAAGACATGTAAGATATGCATTGTGTCTTGTGCATCACCATTATGAAGTGTCCTAATCGCTGCCTGCAACACATGAGGTACTGAGGGGCTCCTTCGAACACTAAAGATGTTGCTAGCATATCGAGAAGCTTGCACAAATGACCCTACGTTCACATTGAATCTAATGTTACGGTTATGTTTACATTGACACCACAGAACACCAAGCTTTCACAAATGTTGGCAGTTTCATGTAAGTGAAAGGCTGGAATAGGAAAGAGGGAAGACTAACTAACTTAATTGAGTTATGGGGAGGGGCGCACACAACAAGCAGTGGGCTACATTTCCTCAGGACCTTGAAGAATGAAGAATGGGACAAAGACGTCTCAGGCTAAGCATAGTAAATTGCTGATTTTTTTGGATTGTACTTTTTCATTTTTTTTTATTGAAGATTGTGTGGAATGTCCTGCTGAGTATGTGTAATTGGTGGCACTGACGGTTGGTGGACATCTATGAGTTCTCGATGTGCATGAGAAAATACTGTATGCTCGTGTAAAACGTTTCGTTTTGCTAACTTTTGTCATCTATTATTTACATAAATCCACTTGAATTTACGCATGCAAATTTTCTATCATTTCTTTTTCCACCGATTGCCAAAAAAGCTAACTTCATACAAGTCAAATGTTTGAACTCTGTGAAATTAATATATAATGATAATTACTGTTATTAGGGCTGTGCAATTAATCACATGCGATTGTCATGCGCATCTCGTCAGTAAAGCCGGTTCCGTGATTAGTAGTAAATCTCCATCACCTGCTTTCAGATGGAGCGGCATTTACTACACAGAACCGTAGTTCACTGACAATTAGGCAATATCGCGTTCGATTATGAACGCGATATTGCCTAGCTTGTCAGTGAACTATACTCTGTCTATTAAATGCCGCTTCATCTGAAAGCAGGCGATGGAGATTTACTACTACTAATCACGGAACCGGCTTTACTGACGAGATGCGCATGACAATCGCATGCGATTAATTGCACAGCCCTAACTGTTATTATTATTTATTTTTACAAACCACTGCCCATAAATGCGAATGACATCAGGAAGAGTTGTTGAATGGTACGAGACGTGCACCAGTCACAAAATGCGCCCTTTAAATGGCTCGCCTGAATCTGCGATGTCTTTTACGCAGCACGAGACGCGTCCATAGTGAAAAGTCTCTTTCGGTATGGGTATGGCGTGCAATCAGTAGCAAAATAAGCATAGAGAGATTTCTTCTCATCTGCTTTTTTTAAAAACCATTTCTACTGTTGTTGCTTTAAAACAATAAATAGTGGTTTATTTCAATGGCGAAATATTTTAATAACTTAGACTTGCTTTTTATATATCGTTTCAGGATGAAGTGTTTTTGGGTGGTTGTGTGAAAAAGTACAGCGGTTTGTCACCACAAGAGCTTTGCGGTTCACAAATGTGTCAAGTATTTTATTTTGTATGCTGTCGATTGTTTTATAGCACAATTCCCATGCTTTGGTTGCATGTAATAATTTGTTAATAATTGGTTATAGATTCTGCATGTGACAAAACCAAACTTATCACTTCTCTGGTTGAGATTTTTTCTGATGTAAATGTAATATAAATGATCAAAAGTTTGGCATATATAGCAAAACACATACTTATTTTCCTGTTCTTTTATTGCTGCTTTCCTAAATAAGTTGTGACTAAATAACTTTGTAAGCTGTGACTGCTGTACTTTTTCACAAAAAGTTGTGTATAGCACTGCCTTTTCACGTGAGTGTAAATACTGTCTTGTTTCCAGTTGTTGTGTTCAAAAAATAGATATAAAATCAATGGGACTTATCAATAAAAAGCTCTATCATGTACCATAGTGATGACTTTATCTCAAATGTATAGCTATATTGATATATCTACAGTATAAATTATAAATAGAGAAAAATGCTGACTATTCAGGAACAAAAATCTGATACTGTGGCCATATGCTGACTTCAGAAAATATATGATTGAACATTCATTCTTAAAAAAAAAAAAGAAAAGAAAACTCTTTTCATGTCTGTCACTACCCTGCCAGTCTTTCAACTTTCAAGAATGAGAATGTATTTAAATGCACACACTTACACTGCCCTGCCTGTAATAGAATAAATCATATGGATCTCTGACTGACTTTGTTTCTCTTGACTTTGTTTATTAAGCTGTCTAGGGGGTATGCTTGGATGTTTTATTAACTTAAAGTTTACTACATAATGGCAATACAATATTCAATTCATTTTATTAATAAAAAAAAGAGTAACTCATGGCTCATTAGCATAAAGACCTTCACTTCGTTACAGAAAGCTTGAAAAATAAAGACAGAATATAAACATTTTCTTCATTATCTGGACTATTTCTACATCATGACGAAGAAGAAAATATTGAATTTTTTTTTTCTTGAATTTATGGGAAATATAAATCGGACCTTTTTTGGAAATATTTTCAAGGGTTTTCAATATTTTCAACACTTAAAATGTCTGTAATACAATTATTTTAGTCTGTCCCACCTCAGAGGTCAAGACCTTGATCCCATCAATTTAATTCAGACAAAATTTAGATTTTTACAATCTATTGAATTGATATTCAATTAATTATAATTATTTTTTAAGTAGCTCATTTTAAAGATCAAAAACTAGAAATATAATTTCTATTCATTTTTATTTCAGTTTTAGTTATTTTACAAGTTAAAGTAAAAAACGATAAATGCTGCCTTGGAAAGTTGAAATAAGGGTTTTTATATTTTATTTTGTTTACAGGTTATTTATTTATTATTTAACTGTAATAACCCTGCAATCAGTGTTTCCTTGAAATTAAGCATTTCCTTTCACTGACTGTTTGCTGGATAAGAAATATAAGTTTTTTAAGGGGTTTTAGGGCCTATGGCTGTAGCCCAATCATGGAATGTGCCGTATTGCACCATGTATTATTACTATTATAAAGCAAGAAAGAAGAATAAAACTTAAAATGTTTACAAGTACTAGATAGTACAGCTTTCTAATTTTTCAAGCCTTAGTGTTTTTAGGTAGACTATTGTAAAATAAAAATAAAAAACTCCTTTCCACCATATTTACGTTCATGTATCATTATAGGAGTAACAGATTAACTGAATAGGATTTCTTACGAGGACTGCGGCATGTGAGGATTTAATTTATTTATGTTTTTGTTATTACGAACATTCTATCATCAACCAATAAAAAGCTGTTACAATACAAAAATACAAAATAATAAGAAGAAGTAGACTATTTTTATATAATAATAAGAAGAATCACAAAACAAATAAATTAACTACTAGACAGGGGTGTACAATTAAACAAAACACATTACATTCGAAGGAAAAGATTAAACAGCTCAGTCATTCTTGAGACATTGGACAAAACAGGTCCAGCAAGGGTAACTGCTATTAGGTTTAAAAATACAAATATTTTCAATTTTAAACGTCATGAGGGTTTAATAATAGAATGTATTTAACACAATTATCACCTTCAATTTAATTTTCTCATTATTATACCAAATCTATGTTTCTTAATGTCCTCTCACTACATCTAAAACAGTGTGTCCACAGAGAAGGGTTCAATCATTCATATGCAATAAAATGGATAAAAATGTTTTAGTTTTTTTAATGATGAAAAAGCTTGTTTTATCTAAAGCAACGCTTCATAATATCTCCTATCAAAGCAAGGTTGTTTTTTAATGACACATGCTTGTTTAATACGATTTTAAAGTTGCGTCCCCACTTTTTGTCAACACCGTCAGACATTCAATAAAATGTAATAAAATCAGGGAATATCAGGGGCAGCTGTCACTCTAAAGGACCCCCTTGCCACAGTTCATCTCTGCAGAGTACATCAGTGTCGGACAGGCTCTGCTAAGTTGTATAGTTTTAGAATATTTTAAATCCTAATGTTAATATTTCCTTTGTCACAGCCATGATATGTCAACACCATCTTCCAATTTCTGAGGAAATTATTTGAAATATTTAGATAATTTTATTCTCCTGAAGCAGGTTCCATTAGCATCTAGCATCAACAGAAAAAAATAAAATGGCTACTACATGAACTCCATTGGTTTTGTGAAAGAAATGCCAAATTTGTCAACACCGTCAGATGTCACCACCATAAGATTTTGTGTTCCAATGATATATCAAAATACTTAAATGTGACTCCTGAATAAAACCTTTATAAACAATAACATACTCACTGTTTGTTTTAATACAGTAATTGACTGATTCAATGCATTTGATAGTTAAAATGACTACAAATCCAGGTTTTCGTCACCTCCATCAGTTGATTATTTTGATAATATTTCATTATGATATTTTATATTTGTTGTGGAATTATCGGTAACATGTGAAAGTGTAATCTGTCTGCTAACACGAGAATGTGTTTTGAAATGTTAAAAACATCTTGAATGCTGTTAAAGATAAAGTTGAAATTATATTACACACTCCAAGCTAAAAAAAGCACATTTTGTTAAAAAAGAGAAAAGTTGGGAGGTTGTATCAAAGCATAGCTCAGTAGCTTAGTACATATAAGATACATAAATGTAGTTTCATTTGTCTGCGTACAAGGTTTTATTTTTTCAATTTTGCACCCTGTTTTGTCCCACTTCTCAAGAATGACTGAGCTTACAAATTTCAACTGTTTTAAAAGCCTTCTTATTACTTGAGTTAGAAATAGTCCCAAAGTAATGCTGTATTTCAGCAAGCAAGACATAAAACAGTGGCTTCTGACATGATAATTTACATTTATGTATATACAATTTTGTTAACAAGATAAGAAGAATAAGTACAATTAGTTTTTCTGTAACGCACTTTTATGCGACGATGTGTTCTGTATTGGATGACCGTAGAGAGTGACGCAGCAGTGACGCGGCGGGTCTGTAATAAGGATCCGCTCACTCAGTAAAGCGCAGGTCAAGCAGCAATACACACTCACACACACTTTATCACACTCACCCTACAACACTGAGACATGGACTCAGACGAGGGCTACAACTATGAGTTCGATGATGATGAAGAGGAGGAGGAAGAAGAGGAGGAGGAGGAGGAGTGCAGCGAGGACAGCGGGGAAGAGGAGGCCGAGGATGAGGAGCTGCTGGACCCGGCCGTGGCTGGAGGAGAAGCCGAAGATTGCGCTGACACCGGCGGCGGCGGAGGAGGCCTGGGGCCCGGCCAAGAGGAGGAGGACTACCGTTTCGAGGTGCTTACCACCGAGCAGATCCTCCAGCACATGGTGGAGTGCATCAGGGAGGTCAACGAGGTCATACAGGTAACTTACATAACAAACAGATTTACTGTCGTTTTCCTGGGAGTTTATAAGTTTGTTTATGTGGAGGAATGATGCTGTTAGCATTTAGCATTAGCGGCTAACTGACATGAGAGGACTGATGATGCGAAGTTAACCATTTGTTTTTAATCTTAGTTGTGATTTATTGACTGTTTTTATGTTTGTGTGTTGGTGCCTTGTGTTATTTTAGTGAATTTAACGTTAAGTGATTTTTTTTTTGTCAGCTAGAGTTAGCTAGTTCTGCTAGCGCGACCCAGTTTACAGAGACTGGACTTTATTTGACAGCTATTATGGATAGTATCTATTCTAAACGTATCGTATGTTTTTAATCTTATTAAAATTGTGTTATGAATCAGATGGCAGTGTGTTTTATGTTCGTTGTTATTTTGAAGAAGACTAAAGTTTAGCGCCGTCACTGCAGCTAACGCTATATGTATGACACATTTGTTTAGATTGTCACAGTTTATGAAACACCAAACGTTCTCCATACACAAGCATAAAACACTTTAAAGTTATTTTCCTAGGTTGACAACATCTATTGAACTGAACAAAAGCACATCTATCAAACAAACTAGCATTGCAACTTTAGAGAAGATAGAAAACTCTGGTGAAAAATTGTAACTGTGTATGTGTGCATGGATGAATGACAATCATTGGAGTGTTTAGATCAGGAATATAGGAAAAATTCACGAGATTTATTTTTTAAGAAAGCTGCTACATGAGTCTGCATCAGTTGTTGGCATACATGTTGTTATTCAAAACATGTAAAGCATGCATTATTGGGAGGAGGAGGAGTGCAGCGAGGACAGCGGGGAAGAGGAGGCCGAGGATGAGGAGCTGCTGGACCCGGCCGTGGCTGGAGGAGAAGCCGAAGATTGCGCTGACACCGGCGGCGGCGGAGGAGGCCTGGGGCCCGGCCAAGAGGAGGAGGACTACCGTTTCGAGGTGCTTACCACCGAGCAGATCCTCCAGCACATGGTGGAGTGCATCAGGGAGGTCAACGAGGTCATACAGGTAACTTACATAACAAACAGATTTACTGTCGTTTTCCTGGGAGTTTATAAGTTTGTTTATGTGGAGGAATGATGCTGTTAGCATTTAGCATTAGCGGCTAACTGACATGAGAGGACTGATGATGCGAAGTTAACCATTTGTTTTTAATCTTAGTTGTGATTTATTGACTGTTTTTATGTTTGTGTGTTGGTGCCTTGTGTTATTTTAGTGAATTTAACGTTAAGTGATTTTTTTTTTGTCAGCTAGAGTTAGCTAGTTCTGCTAGCGCGACCCAGTTTACAGAGACTGGACTTTATTTGACAGCTATTATGGATAGTATCTATTCTAAACGTATCGTATGTTTTTAATCTTATTAAAATTGTGTTATGAATCAGATGGCAGTGTGTTTTATGTTCGTTGTTATTTTGAAGAAGACTAAAGTTTAGCGCCGTCACTGCAGCTAACGCTATATGTATGACACATTTGTTTAGATTGTCACAGTTTATGAAACACCAAACGTTCTCCATACACAAGCATAAAACACTTTAAAGTTATTTTCCTAGGTTGACAACATCTATTGAACTGAACAAAAGCACATCTATCAAACAAACTAGCATTGCAACTTTAGAGAAGATAGAAAACTCTGGTGAAAAATTGTAACTGTGTATGTGTGCATGGATGAATGACAATCATTGGAGTGTTTAGATCAGGAATATAGGAAAAATTCACGAGATTTATTTTTTAAGAAAGCTGCTACATGAGTCTGCATCAGTTGTTGGCATACATGTTGTTATTCAAAACATGTAAAGCATGCATTATTGGACAGTAAAGATAAGATACTTATCAATTTGTATAGCTTATGGAAAACCTCAAAGTGTTAGTGTTGTGTTGTTGGGAGTTTATTAGATGAACCTCACAAAATGTATCTTCATAATATTAGACAGTCTTTCTTATGTCACCCATAAGTTGAGCTGTTAAAGGCTTAATGGTGGATTTGTAAAATAATAGAGTGTGTTTATTAGTGAAATTACTAAAATGTATGTTTTGGCACCCATTCAGTCTCAGGGTTGGGTTACATTTGAATCATAAATAGCTTGACAGACAAACAGCTTGGCCTTTTGAATTGTAAGCAGTCAAGTGGGTAAAACCTAATCTTGTGTAGCCAGATGATTGACATAACGGCAAAGTTTAGTTCACTTTGCAGCTTATCCTGACCAAGCACCACCCACTTAGACAGAAAAAGACCATTTGAGCAAAGTTGTTTTTTTTTTTAGTCTATTTAGTGGTTTATATTAAATATATTATACCACAGTAATGAAAGAACATGTCAAGGCTATAAAGATATATAATAAACTTTTTGAAAAAAAATTCAAAGTTGTAAATAAAACAGATTATTGGAGTAAATTTTACAAGAAAATACTAAGTATTTAAAAAATTGCTAGCAATTTCTGAGTGAAACTTATTTCTACATCAATTTTCAGTGTATAAATATAATACCAAGACTGTCTGTGAAATGCTGTACAAGGAATGCTGGGAAATTTTGTATCAAGAGTGCAGGTAAATTTGGGTTTCTTCTAACCAAGCTCCTCTAACAGTGATTTTAAGTGTTAAAAATCTCTTCAACTTTTGATAGCTCCAGTTATTAATTTTTCCTCCAAAGCGCTAACTCTATAAGCCTGGTATCTTATAAACACAACAGGAAAACCTTTATAAAAGTCCAGAAAGTTGCTCAAAGTCAGCCAAATTAAAGTTAATCATATTGAAATATGGTGCACTCATATTATGAATGGGAGAAGGTGCAAAATGCAATAGGGCATAATAAGTCCTCCTGTCTTCTAAATAAGAGGCAAGCAGTTTTTGATGTTTCAGGATTTCCCGATTCATTCAGATGAGTCTTGGATGCCCAAAATAGCTGCCCGAGGCATCGCAAATATGGCTGCAGAGTAAACAGTATTGTGTCTTTTTTTAGAACCCAGCTACGATAACCAGAATACTCCTCAGTCACTTCAACTGGGACAAAGAGAAGCTTATGGAGAGGCAAGTTGTTTTACTTTATTTATTTTACTGTATTTATACATGTTGTCATAAAAATTTAGCATAGCTTGGTTAAAGGACATTTACGATTGGTCTGTTTGCTGTTTGAAAGAGCAACATTTAAATGGTGTTGCAGGTACTTTGATGGAAATCTGGACAAGTTGTTTTCAGAGTGCCACGTCATAAACCCCAGTAAAAAGCCCAAAACGCGACCAATGAGCACACGCTCCTCCAGTCAGGATATGCCCTGCCAGATCTGCTATCTCAACTATTCAAACTCGGTCAGTGTCAGTTTTGGTCACTTGTTCACTACTGCTCCTAAATCTTCATCAGTTCCTTAGAAAGGCCTGTGATAACAAAACTGAAGTCCATTGAAGTGACTCAGTTTGCACAGCTTGGTGACTTATTCGGTAGGAATGTGTGTTTTCTTTCCTAGTATTTCACAGGTCTTGAATGTGGACACAAGTTCTGCATGCAGTGCTGGGGCGACTACTTAACCACCAAAATCATTGAGGAAGGGATGGGACAGGTGGGCTTCTGTTCAGCTCATTGCTATCTGATGTTACAATCAGATTCCCCACTTAATTTTGGTTTTTATTTCTGCTTTTGTTCTTCCAGACCATCTCATGTCCTGCTCACAACTGTGATATTTTGGTTGACGATAACACTGTAATGTAAGTGCATTGGGTAATTTAGCTTGTTTATTTTAAGATGTTTGTTCTATTTTTTTTTAAAGATATTTTATGGGTTATTTTCTAGGCGACTGATCACAGATTCTAAAGTGAAGTTGAAGTATCAGCATTTAATCACAAATAGTTTTGTAGAGGTAAGACGTTCTTCGTATTTGTTGCATAAATTGTGTCTAAAATGCTATTGACTTGCTTGCTTGCAACTCCATGAATTAGCTGGGATCGAGATATCAAATACTATTACAAAAATTTCAAATCAGTTAGCATTTGAGAATTTTAATTTAGAAAGAATCAATTGTTGTTTTTTTAATATAAATTTAGTAATAAGCTAAAGGAATAGTTCACTCAAAAATGAAAATTTGCTGAAATTGGACACCCTCAGGCCATGCGAGTTGTAGATGAGTTGCTTTGTCGGAACAGATTTGGAGAGATTTAGCATTGCATCATTGATAAAGCTGATAAAAATATCACAATAATCCACATGACTCCAGTCCATCAATTAACGTCTTGTGACATGAAAAGCTGCATGTTTGTAATAAAACAAATCATTAAGAGGTTTCAAACTTCAAACCGTTGCTTCCGGCTAAAAAAAAGAGTCCTCTATCCATAATATTGCCTTCTCCAGTGAAAAATAAATAAATCAAATCTTCAGCTCGTCTGAATCAGGAGAGAAATATGCACAGATCAAGCATTGTTTACAAGTGAACTAAAACTATCCAACATTTTTTTTACTGGAGGATTTTGGACAGAAACAATGGTTTAAAGTAAATAACATCTTAAAGGGGTCCTATTATGCTCTTTTACAAAGTCTTGATTTTGTTTTGGGCGTGTACTAGAACAGGCTCTCATACTAGGTTGTTTGAAAAACACATTATTTTTCGCATATTTTACATTATTACAACACCTCTCACCCCAGTCTGGCATGAGCGCTCGAATAGTTCCTGCTTCAAATGAAGGTCCGCCTTCTGAAATACGAAATGTGCTGTGATTGGTTAGCTGGGCCAGTGTGTGTTGTGATTGGCAGCACTCGGTGCCTGCTCGGGAAATGTCATGCCCCTTACTATAGCCGCCTGCGAGTTTCAGTGTAAATATTGCATCAATATCAAATCAATTTAAGCGCAATTTAAACCCGGATGATTCTAACCACTCTAAGTTCGTCTGCCTTGGGAAAGCTAGCGTGTCTCCACTAAGTTGAAAAAGTGAAAAAGCATAATGGGACCCCTTTAATGATGGATTTGTTTCTTACAAACATGCATCTTTTCAATTCAAAAGACATTAATCGATGGACTGGAGTGGTGTGGATTATTTGTGGGTTATTGTGATGTTTTTATCAGCTGTTTGGACTCTCATTCTGACGGCACCCATTCACTGCAGAGGATCCATTGGTGAGCAAGTGATGTAATGTTAAATTTCTACAGATCTCTTCTGATTAAGAAACAAATTCATCTACATCTTGGATGGCCTGAGAGTGAGTGAATTCTCAACAAATTTTAATTATTGGGTGAACTGTTCCTTTCACGTTTTGCTAACTAACTTGTGTCCAAGGCTTATTTAACACACTCAGAAAATATAAACAAAGTGCAATAAATAAAAATCATATATGGATTCTTTATGGTTAAGCTTTAAAATGGCATGAATATGACATTTATTTAAATACCGGTGCATATATGTAATACTGTCTGTCTGCAGTGAACTGTTTTGTCTCTCTGCTCTTCTACAGTGTAACAGACTGTTGAGATGGTGTCCAGCTCCTGACTGCCACCATGTGATCAAAGTTCAGTATCCTGATGCCAAACCAGTTCGCTGCAAATGCGGGAGACAGTTCTGGTAAGTGTCTGATGCAGAATGCAGTGCAGAGCTTCAGTGGATCAGCAACATCCTTTAGCTTCATGTGTTAACGCTGCAATAATATAAATGATGTTAGTATAAGCAGCTTGTTCTGCTGTGCACCCTTTTCTGTCATTATTGACTCAACATCAGCTGTGTGCTGTTATTTTTAATATATAAGAAAAAAATAACAGCACATGGCTTTGGAACGACATGAGGGGGAGTAAGTAATGACAGTTTTTTGAGTGAACGACTCCCTTTAATTTATTTTTGTTTTGTTTTTATCAATAAATAGTTTCAATTGTGGAGAGAACTGGCATGACCCTGTTAAATGCAAGGTATGTTAGCATCTAATTATGCACTCATTGTCATGTTATCATTAGGCACTCATTTTTAGGTTAGATTATTTCCATTGTTAAAATTTATATTACTAGATTAGATTTGTCCTGAGAGGTTTTCCTTTTCTTTAATCATATTTCTACTCTTCAAGTGGTTGAGGAAGTGGATAAAGAAGTGTGATGATGACAGTGAAACATCCAACTGGATTGCAGCAAATACCAAGGTACTAAGATGTACATAAACACTCAGATGAGATCTATGAAGATCAGTTCACTTGATATAATTTATTATTTATTTATTTATTGTATAGATTATTGTATATATAAAAAATGTATAGCCTGAATGCACTGTAAGTCGCTTTGGATAAAAGCGTCTGCTAAATGCATAAATTGTTATTATTATTAATTATTATTGTGATGAAGAGAAAGTTATTCTACTTTAAGCCCATACTGTCTCCAGAAAAAAAGAGCATTGTTTAACTTTGTTAAACAGGTCTGGCCATTTGTTTAACAAATTTATTTACATTTTATTTGACTGGCATTAACAGATATGCAGGACAAAAGAGTCAAAATATAGAAAGTGTACTTTAGTCAATACTAGGGGTGTAACGGTACACAAATATGACGGTTCTGTATGTACCTCGGTTTTAACGTCACGGTTCGGTATGATTTCGGTATAGCAGGGGGGGGAACTTTTTTTTTTTTAAATGGTTTACTGAACACGTTGCTCTTTCTTTAAATACATTGAGTTATAGTTTAAATGTTCTTAGTGATAAAAGTCTACCTCAGCTTATGCTTAAAACTATAGGGAGCCCTTTTACATTATAAGGTTACAATTAGGCCTAACAACTTAACCCAAACTTAAATTTAATTACTATTTATTTTTAAATAGTTGATCAACACTCAACTTAAAAAAAATAATAATAATTGTATGCAAACATGTAAACTGCACATAATGCAGTTTTTAAATTAATTTATAAATAATACAATTTCTAAGCTATTTGTTAAAATATATTCAATTACACAATGGCTGTCACAGCATGTTTCATAACATATTAATTTTAACATACTGTCCATTAAATAATTAAGACTAACAGGTTTAGTAAAATATAATGAGTATATGGTGTAATATTTCGCAAAATGCTCCTCTTTAGACTTCAAACCAGCTGTGGACACTGATGACTTGCTGAGGTAAATTAAATGCTACGTGACATTTTATTTCCACGCTGTATTGTTGATGTCTTTCCGCGGTTGAAACACTGATTGAGCAATTACATGAGGCATGAGATGTTCAGTCATGTTTATTCGCATTAAAACTAGCAGTACAGAGGAAGAAATGACCGCGTTCACTCGCGCTCCGCTCTGCACAAATCTGCGGGGCGTCACGGCTCAGACACCGGAACCGGAGCTGATCGCGTCCGCTCTAGTCAATGCTTGTGTTGGGATTATACCAGCACGTTTCTGAAGCGGCTCTCTAAGGCGTTTATACAGCGATCTGTCATGCCACATCAAAGACTGTCAAAACGCCATTTATTATTTGAATTTCCGGAGGAAAAAAAAAAAAACTGTATTCGTTCGGTTCACATGCGTACCGAACTGAAAGACCCGTACCGAAACGGTTCGGTACGAATACGTGTACCGTTACACCCCTTAGTCAATACTGTTATTTATATATGTGTATATATAAAATTTTAATTTGAATCAGTAGCATGCCACAGATGATCAGTAAAGATGTCAATAAACCCAAAATATTCCTTTAATTCATGTGGGTATTCCTGTTTTTCTTAGGAATGTCCCAAATGTCATGTGACCATTGAAAAAGACGGCGGCTGTAATCACATGGTGTGTCGAAACCAGAGTTGTAAAGCAGAGTTCTGCTGGGTTTGCCTCGGCCCTTGGGAACCTCACGGCTCTGCTTGGTGAGTCTGCTTCACCTCTTATAATAAATGCTTATATTTTTATATGCATGTGGAACATTGAAATAACATGTACATATCACACTGACTACAGGTACAACTGCAATCGCTACAATGAAGATGATGCAAAGGCAGCCAGAGATGCTCAAGAGGTACTTTAGGCATTATTCGACCCAACATCTGTCATCCTTTATCTATCCAAGGAGACTCAAATTAGCTCTTGCAGGAAAGCATGACTTTTCCCTGTTCAGAGCAAACCATGGCCTGTTACTGTTGTTCTTTTTGGAATGAATGTATTCTATCTATGTCACAGCGATCTCGTGCAGCCCTGCAGCGCTACCTCTTCTACTGCAACCGCTACATGAACCACATGCAGAGTCTGCGCTTCGAGCACAAGTTGTATGCGCATGTGAAGCAGAAGATGGAGGAGATGCAGCAGCACAACATGTCGTGGATCGAGGTGCAGTTCCTGAAGAAGGCCGTGGATGTGCTGTGCCAGTGTCGCTCCACGCTCATGTTCACCTACGTCTTCGCCTTCTACCTCAAAAAGAACAACCAGTCCATCATCTTCGAGGTGAGGGGGAAATCAAGTTTTTGTTGTTTTTTAATTGCACAACCCCATGTGGTTGACTGTTTTATAGCTGCAAAAATAATGACTATTTTTGGACAGGTTTCCAAAACACTCCACCAGTCTGCTGTTGGTGGGACTAACATTCAAACTTAATTTTTTTTTTTATAGCATTACATTGTTTACACTTGCCAGAGAAATCAACGCACTGATGTCTTACTACTGTTTTTTTTTTTCCAGAACAATCAGGCTGATTTGGAGAACGCTACAGAGGTGCTCTCGGGTTATCTAGAGCGAGATATCTCCCAGGATTCTTTGCAAGATATCAAACAGAAAGTTCAGGATAAGTATAGGTGAGAAATTTAACCAAAATCCCAATATTGTGTCTTTTGTTGTTGTTGTTGTTGTTGTTGTTGTTTTTCTTCTTCTAAATGCACGGAATTTGAATTAGCTTTTATTTTTAGTTTTCATTTTAGTTTAAGTTTTCGTAATTTTATGTGCTTTTGTCTTTTTATAATATTTCTGTTTAGCTTGAATTGCTTTTTATTTCAGTATTACGTTTAGTAATTGTACTTCTTTTAATTTTCAAAATTCCATCTCGTATTCACATTTTATTTAAGCTTTAATTCAATTTACGGAAACTTTTTAATAGATTTAATGACTGACACATTGGGTGAATTCTGGAGACAGTTCATTTCTAATAAAGCTGTAGTTGTTGTTATTTTAAAAATATGGATTTATATATTTAAATGTGTATTTAAAAATTCTGTATTTATAAAAAATTGTTTAAATAAATTGACAGCTGTATAGAAAAACCTAATTATGAATGTAATAATTATAAATAATGAATGCAATTACTCCAAAAGAACTTTTTTGATTTTATGTAATACACATATCTGTACCTGCTGACTCCAACATCTGTTACAGTGAATTACATAAGATGTTTGTTAATCTTAGTCAGGGTATGCAAGCAGTTTGTTTTGAACAGCAGACTCTCTTTATTAATCAGCCAGCATCCAACAGGAGTATCTAGAAAATTGCTAATATTTTTAAGTATTTTTTTGTCACATTGTGTACAGTAATAATTAAGATAAACGCTAGTACAATTAAATTTGCAGCCACGTGAATTTTTAATGCATCTAGTCTTCAGTGAAAATGCATTGACAGTTGAGCATCTTACTGGCTTTGAAAATATGTTCTTTTCAGCATTTCTATTAAGTATGATTAAACCTGGATATTTTCATGTGCATGCTGCTTTCTCTTCTTTTCAGAGTTGGTTATCCAATCTGCAAACGAACGTTCTGGAGCGTCCGTAGCACAAACCCATTTTATCTCTATATTCTCCAGTGAAAATGCCCTTACAGAAAGCTATCTATCTATCTTAGTTTAACTCGATATGAACATTGTTGCAAGGTTCCTGTGAGAAATGTGTTGAGCGCTGCTCCCGTTTGAGGACTTTCCTGCATTTCTCCTCTCGTGTAGATACTGTGAGAGCCGGCGACGAGTGCTGCTGCAGCACGTTCACGAGGGCTATGAGAAAGACTTGTGGGAGTACATTGAAGACTGAGACAACTGCTGCGTCGCGGGCTTCGGAGCGTAGCTGTGGTCTCCAGTCAGCCATCACCGCTCTCCATGTTGCATCCTTCTTACGTGGCATCTGGAGTTTTGTTATTATTTAGAGTTTAAGTTAATTTTACTGAAATAAAAAGGTAGAATATTCGAATAAAACTCCTACGTCAGTATTGCAGTCTGTAAGTGTTGATTGTCAAAACGGCATGGAAATGTATTCCATTCTCCAAGCTTTCTGTGGAGATTCTTCAGTAGTCTGTTTTTATTTGATTTTGATTTTTTTTTTAGTGCTTTTTGTCTGAAGTTGTTTTTATAGTTGGAGCTGAGATTGGCTTGTCTTAAGCATAGCTTTACAGGTCTGAGCCATGCGGAGTGTGTTGTGTTTTGGGAATGCTTGGTTGGGTGGCTTTATGCAGAAGTGTGTATTTCAAGCTGTAAATAGCACACATGCATGGAACATGGAGTGGGATGCATCTTTTTTTTTGTTTGTTTGTTTGGAAAAATATTTATTCTTTACAGATATTAAAAAATGTGTTTAAACAACATGAGAAGAAGCCACGAGAAATTTTTGCCTCGTGGTTTTTTTTTTTTTTTTTTTTTTTTTCCGGAGGTTAACAACCTTTCCAGAACGTTGTACATCTGAATCAGAGGCGTTGGAACAGCAGGGTAACAGTAGCCTTAATTGCATGCAAATATACAATGGATAAAAAGTAGAATTGCACGAATCTCACACAGAAATATCTGGGTCATTTTTCACCCCAAAATTAAAAGGAAAAAAATAAAGTATATTTTGCATAAAGAAAATTAAGCCTATTTTTAGAACCAGTTGGCTTGTTTGCATAATTTAATTAAATCCATCAAAATGTAACAAAATTCTCATTACAAAAATGCAAAACAACTTAATTTGGGTATTATAGTAAAAAAAAAAAGATCCCTTTTTATATTATAAATTCCATACTATTAAAATTATTCAATATTCTCCTAAAATATTTTCTTTTTTTTTTAATTCAAATATAATTGATTTGTTTTTGAGGTAATGAAATATGACCCGGAAATGTTCTCGGCCGTTTACATGAGATTCAACCAATTGTTCTCATTGTCAAGTGCAGTTCTGGATGTGGACATTTTAGGTGTT
>NW_015539871.1:1009912-1017677 GCF_001515605.1 Sinocyclocheilus anshuiensis
AATTACTTTTTTTCCACATGAATCTACACTCCATACACCATACTGACAAAGCAAAAACTAAATATAATATAACTAAATATTTCGCTGAAGCACCTTTACAGTCTCGATAGTTTTTGTTTGATGTGACAAGCTTAGCTCATCAGCATTTGGCAATTATCTGCCATTCTTCTCCTCACCTCTCAAGCTCTGTCAGGTTGGATGGGGGCAGAAGCACATTTTCAGGTTTCTCCAGAAATATTTGATTGGGTTCAAGCTCAGGCTCTGGCTGGGCCACTCAAGGACATTCACAGAGTTGTCTATAAGCCACTCTTGCTGTGTGCTAAGGGTCATTGTCCTGTTGGAAGGTGAACCTTCTGCCCAGTCTGAGGTTCTGAATGCTCTGGACTGGGTTTTCATTAAGGCTATCTCTATATTTTGGTACATTGAGCGTTCCTTCTACTCTGACGAGTCTCCAGTCCCTGCCGCTGAAAAACAGCTCCACAGCATGAGGCTGCTACCAGCACACTTTACTTTTGGGATGGTACTCTGCAGGTGATGAGCGGAGCTGGTTTCCTTCAAACATGATGCTTAGAATTGAGGTTCATCAGACCAGAGAATCTTGTTTCTCAGGGTGTATTCACACCAGGAAAGTCCGCTAGTTCACTTGCTTTGGTCTGGACCAAATACAATGTTGATTTTTTTCAACCGTACCAGAGTTCGTTTGGAAGCGGACCGAGACCACCTCTTCAGCTGGGTCTCGGTACGGTTGTTTGGTGCGCAAAAGATCCGCACCAAAGGGTGAAACGAGCTTAAGTTCGATTCAGTCGAACCAAACAAGACCGGTGTGAATACACCCTCAGAGTCTGAGGGTCCTTTTGGTGTTTTTTATTTTTATTTTTTGATTTTGGTGTTTTTCATGTGTCTTCACTGAGGAGAAGATTGAGTTTGGCCACACTGCCATAAAGACCAGATCGGTGGAGTGTTGCAGCGATGTTTGTCCTTCTGTAGATTTCTCCTATCCACATATGATCACGGAGTTCAACTAGAGTGACCATCAGGTTCTTGTTCACCACTCTAACCAAAGCCCTTCTCCATCAATTGCTCAGTTTGGCCAGGAGGCCAGCTCTAGGAAGAGTCCTGGTTGTTTCAGACTTCGTCTATTAAGGGTAACAGAGACTACGTGCTTCTGTGTTCCTTCAATGAAGCAGAATTTTTTCTGAACTCTTCCACAGATGTGTGGCTTGATGCAAACCTGTTTCTGAGCTCTACAGGCAGTTCTTTTGACCTCAGGGCTTGGTTTTTGCTCTGATATGCATTATCAGCTGTTAGACCTTTTATTAAGATCCCAGACAGCAACATAGTGTTGGCCCAGATCCGGCCCACATCTGGCCCATGTGAAATCCATGCGGGCCAGATGTGGAGTGTTGCAGTGATGTTTGTCCTTCTGTAGGTTTCTCCTGTCTCCACATATGATCATGGAGGCCAGCTCTAGGCTTCAGACTTCAGACTTCAGACTTCTTCTATTAAGGGTAACAGAGACTACATGCTTCTGTGTTCCTTCAATGAAGCAGAATTTTTTCTGAACTCTTCCACAGATGTGTGGCTTGATGCAAACCTGTTTCTGAGCTCTACAGGCAGTTCTTTTGACCTCAGGGCTTGGTTTTTGCTCTGATATGCATTATCAGCTGTTAGACCTTTTATTTAGACTGGAAATAATCATACCCAAATCATACCCATTCAATTGAATTTACCACAGGTTAACTTCACTCGAAGTGTAGTAACATCTACAAGCAATATGAATGCTCCTGAGCTAAATTTCAACTGTCCCAGATTAGATAGTTTTTCATTTTTAATAAATTTGCAAAGATGCTAAAAACTTTTTTTTTGCTTTACAATTATGGTGTATGGAGTATAGATTGATGTGTAAAAAAAGTAATTTAAAGCAGTTTAACATAAGGCTGCAACATAAAACGTGAAAAAAAAAATGAAGGGGTATGAATACTTTCGCAGTCAGCATGCCAATTGCACGCTCCCTCAAAACTTGCGACATCTGTGGCATTGTGCTGTGTGATAAAACAATAATAATAATAACCTAATAAGGTGTGGCATACAGATAATCCAATAAAGTAATCCAATAAAGTGGATGGATTATCTCGGCAAAGGAGAAGTGCTCACTAACACAGATTTAGACAGATTTGTGAACAATATTTGAGAGAAATAGGCCTTTTGTGTACATAGAAAAAGTCTTAGATCTTTGAGTTCAGCTCATGAAAAATGGGGGCAAAAACAAAAGTGTTGCGTTTATAATTTTGTTCAGTGTATAAAGTTTACTGATAATAATAACAAAAATAATAGTTTATTATTATTGAGTTATTAATATTATTTTTTATTATTAATGTTTTTTTTTTCTTTTGCTCTTGGTGTGAATAAGCCTTAAATTGAATAAAAGGTGTCAATCCATGCATGTAGGCAATCGTGTTAAAATGCATAGTTTATATGAACAGATATTTCTGTGAAGGAGCAGTAGGGGGCGCGAGACGCCTCAGAAAAATAAAGGAGGGTCTTTGTGTGCTTCCCCGTCCTCTCACTGCGGATGGGTGCGGCTTCACATCAGTGCAAGATTCATAGCACATCATTTTAATACACGCATGCTCGCATTTATCGCAGTAAAGTATAAAGGTACAACACACACGTAAAGATTTTCAGATTCTTTAAAGCAACAAATATAAAGAAAAACTATAGATAAAATGAATCTCTGTAGAGTTCTTGTTGGTTATAGATTTAATATTAACTGCCGCGTTGCTTCTCTGAAACAGGAACTCATCTCTCTTCACACTCTATAAGTGAAGCCACATAGCATATTACTGAAATATTAACTTCAACCAGTGCACTAGTTGACAATCATAGGCCATCATGTTACTTCCTCTTGTGTGGTGCTCTTAATGCATTAAACAATCATGTTGATTTTGTGCAAGTATGCATTTAAAAAAAAAAGACCTAGCTACCTGAGAGCCATCCATATTTTCAATACTCTAGAAAAGAAACCTGAGGCTAAATACAAAGCTCTGTGGTCTAAAACACAGCGTATGGGAATAGTGTGTGGTTTGAGTGGTGTGGCTCAGATGCAGCACTGCTATAGGGGAACTGTAGCCTACAGTAGTATTAAGCAACAGAACTCTGTAAGTAAATATTTAATTTTGTTTTAGCTTTATTGCTTAAAGCTAGTTATGAGTATCACAAAGTGCACAAGATAGTTTGACCGACTTGTAAGCCTCAAATATACTAAATGAGTAAAGGCCCATTTGGTTTGATGACATTTGCAAACCAGAAACTTCGAAGCGGTGGGTTTTCTAAATTAATACCCCCATCTTGTACAAAGGTCAAGGAAAAAAACATAATCTGACAATTTTATTTTATCATCACCTCAGACCAATGGTGTAATGTAACGAAGTAATAATACTTCGTTACAGTACTTACGTAGGAAAGCAGGTTTGACAAATCAGTGTTCTGGTTAGACTACTAAAAACACCTTTGCTCATGTGCAAACAATTGCGCGCACAACCGAGGAGGATTCATTTTCCACTCAAGTCGACTTATTCGAGCCTGGGGCGTGCGATACACAGCATCGTCTGCGACAATATGGTAAGTGTTCTTGTAATGATGTGTAAATTGTAGACGGCAAAAATGCTTCTGTATGTTTTTTTATATTTATATAATTGAATATAGTTAACTTGATCTATATCACACAACGAGTACCGTTTTTCTGCAGATACCAGCATGAACACATTTAATAATCATTTTATACAAGTTCAGTAAAGCAATGGCTTATATTTTAGACATAATATTGCTTGTTTTTGCTCAATTTTTCCAACGAAAATAGTTCCAAACAAAGATCACAGCACTGTTTTGTGTCTTTCAGCAATGGACGGTGTTTACTTATTGAATGAATCAGCTTTTTGAACGAATCGGTTGAATATGATTTAGTGATTCACTCATTAACACGGTCAAATGCTTTGTTTCTGAAAGAATCAGCCGTTTGAATTAATCGGTTGAATCTCAATGACTCACTCATTTACAGTCACTTGCTGCCACCTACTGGCGGTTTTAATTTCACATTTCGACTATTTTTTTCATGTTTTAAATTATTTTCATATTAACAGTGTTCAACGTTTTATGTTAAAAACAAAACATTATTTATTCATCTGTAACTGCAGGTTAAATGCATCCATGTCCCCTCTGAGATAGGCCTACATTAAACTGTATAAATACATCTAAATGCTATTTCAGATGCAGATTCCAGAAATGTTTTCTTATGTTGGAATGAAAGACATTAAGTACCGGATGAAGTGCTTCTTATTCTAACCCAAAAAACACTAAATGGAAGAATGAGTTAAAACTAAACACAATCTTGCTACTCAAGCTGTGTATGGACATTTATTTATATTTATATATATATATATATATATTTTGTTTTTTTTGGGGTTTTTTTTGTATTTGCTTCTTTTCCATTTTGCATTTACTTGTACTTTTACTTTCAATACTTAAGTATGTTTAAGATTTAAAAAATAGTTTTCGTACTTAAGTACAAAAAATATCACATATTTTAAGACTTTTACTGAAGTAATATTCTAAACGGTGACTTCAACTTCTACCAAAGCCATTTTCTGGTAAGATATCTGTACTTTTACTTAAGTATGGCTTTCAGGTACTTTATACACCACTGCCTCAGACCTACATGAAACTGAGTGGTTGTCTTTATAAATAGCAGATGAAGTGGGTAAGTGAAAAATGCTGGTTGCCACATCAAAATTTCCAGTGCACACTGGGGTCACAACCTTTCATAAAAAGGCACTAATGCCATACACCTGTCATTGTGTTTGTGATGTGATGTGTGATTATTAGGAAACTGGTTGCATCCTCTTCTTATTCGGTTATGACACACACTAATGTGCTGCACACCCCCAGGAAGTGCAACATCTCTGCAGATACAGCCTTTGGCCTGCTTGTGCAGTCATGGAGAAATCTAAATTAAGTGTTTTTATACTTTACCTGAGCTTACTGTACTATATGTGTATTATGCAAAAGTACTTTTTCTATCAGTGTTTTATTAATAAACTATTCATAAAAACTATTTTACATATATATGTCAGTATTACATCTATATTTTTATATATTTTCCACTGTTTTGCTTGTATAGTATTGTATAGGTATATTTATACTTGCATAGCATATGTAGTTATTCTAGTTGTGCTAGTTTACTTCACATTTGCATCATGCAAACACATTTATGCTTCATTTTTTTGTTATTTGTCACTGTGTTTTTTTTTTTCATTGACACCCTAAGCTTAAGAAAACTGAATTCAAATGGAGGGTCTTAAATGGATAGTTCACCCAAAACTGTAAAAATTCTGTCATTATTTACTCACTGTTGAACACAGAAGATATTTTGAAGAATGTTGGTAATCAAACAGTTGATGGCAGCCACTGGCTGATTCAAAATATCTTCTTTATTTATATCCACTTTAAAACTGTTTCTCTATGGAAGCCTGTTTCTGCCACAAAAATAAATAAATACATAAAAATTGAAATAACTAAAATAAATAGCTAAATTAAAAAAAAAAATGTATACGTAGTTTAGGCTATATCTCGCAATTTTGTGCGAAATATAAACTCAGAATCCTGACTTTTTTTTTAATTCCGAGCTTACATTTTTTTTTTAGTTTATCTGGCATCTTGCAATCCTGTTTTTTTTTTCTTGCTTTCATAGAATTCTGAGGTTATATATCGTAATTCCGAGTTGATATTTTTTTTGTTATTTGTCACTGTGTTTTTTTTTTTCATTGACACCCTAAGCTTAAGAAAACTGAATTCAAATGGAGGGTCTTAAATGGATAGTTCACCCAAAACTGTAAAAATTCTGTCATTATTTACTCACTGTTGAACACAGAAGATATTTTGAAGAATGTTGGTAATCAAACAGTTGATGGCAGCCACTGGCTGATTCAAAATATCTTCTTTATTTATATCCACTTTAAAACTGTTTCTCTATGGAAGCCTGTTTCTGCCACAAAAATAAATAAATACATAAAAATTGAAATAACTAAAATAAATAGCTAAATTAAAAAAAAAAATGTATAAGTAGTTTAGGCTATATCTCGCAATTTTGTGCGAAATATAAACTCAGAATCCTGACTTTTTTTTAAATTCCGAGCTTACATTTTTTTTTTAGTTTATCTAGCATCTTGCAATCCTGTTTTTTTTTTCTTGCTTTCATAGAATTCTGAGGTTATATATCGCAATTCCGAGTTGATATCTCACAAATCTGAGTTTTTAACTTGAAATAAACCTGACTTTAGGAATTGTGAGAAAAAAATCTGAATTTTGAATCAGTAGCCTACTCAAAAATCGCTTGACCTCGGAGGCAATCATGGCAACAGTAGCCTACATTTGAGTTAATTTCACGAGGAAACACTGACAAAACATAAATACTGTCATTAATCACGTCATTGCAGATCTAAATCTAACTAATTTATCACAAAAGATTTTATGTTGTGCATACAACGTCTTTAAAATAGTTCACGTCTTAGAGGCACAGAGAGACAATTTGTGTTGCGTGAGATTACCCAAAATAGATTTATACAAATTCCATTTAAAAGTCTTTTAACTGGAAAGTTATTTTGGACCTCGCGCGCTGCGTCCGTCAAAGCAAGCATTTTTGTTAGAGAGCGAGAGTTTAGAGACGGAATTCCTGGCGTTCCGAGGCTGTCTAGATAGGCAGCTCGCTGTGTTTTGAGACGCGGCCGTGGTGTCTCTTGGCAGCGGCAGAGGCAGAGGCTTTTGGGGACTTACCGGAAACCAAAGTTGTTGTTTTTTTCAAGCCTCAAACTTTGTAACTGCAGAAAGTCGAAAGAGGAAAAGAGCAGCAGAGTCCCGTTACATTTCAGCCTCATACACAGTTCCTTTTTTTTCATCGTCATGTTGGATGTGAGAAAGTTGAGACGAAGACAGATAAGCAGTTTTAACCCCAAATAAATCCTGCGTCGAGCGTTTTCTTTTGCGCATAACGGGATCTTTGTTTTTATATCATGGAAGATGTGAGTATTTCACATATCTTTCTTTATCGCTGTACAGATGGTGTTTTATTGAACATTTAAGGTGAAATTGAACATTTAAGCATTGTTATATAACCAATTTAACTCTGTTACAACTTCTTAGTCCTCATCATTGGCGAAGTCAAGCAAAACTCACTTGACTTGACTTTAACTTTGGCTTAGTTAAGTGCTGATAGGCTACTGTTATTCTTTCTCTTGCGTGAATGAACTGAGTGTATTGAAATGGTGGGTTGCATCACTTGTTTATTTGAAGCGTCTTTTGTGCTGCACTGAAATTAAACTCGTCGTGAAATCCAAAAGAGTCAGACTTAGTTGAGAACTATTAATATTCTGTTCATCAGATCGAGGTGATGTAGCTTTAGATCTGTACCAGGAAGTGAAGCTGCATCCAACCCTTCTAAGGCAAGCGTTGTGTTTGTTAACTGTTTTCTGTTTCGATAGATAGATAGATAGATAGATAGATAGATAGATAGATATGTTTTTGAATATGTTCCATCCATCCAGGGTCTAGCCTGTCTGAACAACTAGGGTGTGATCTATCTATCTATCTATCTATCTATCTATCTATCTAGCTGCATGTTTCTATCTATCTATCTATCTATCTATCTATCTATCAATATCTATCTATCAATATCTATCTATCTATCTATCTATCTATCTATCTATCTATCATC
>NW_015539871.1:1017730-1032673 GCF_001515605.1 Sinocyclocheilus anshuiensis
TATCTATCTATCTATCTATCTGTCTGTCTGTCTGTCTGTCTGTCTGTCTGTCAATATCTATCTGTATGTATCTATCTATCTATCTATCTATCTATCTGTCAATATCTATCTATCTATCTGTCTATCTAGCTATCTATCTATCTATCTATCATACCATCATCTCAGGGCTCGCAAAATTTCAAAATCCCTGGTAGCCCTTCGGGCAGGTATTTTGGTACCCCGAAAATGTATTTAACTAGTCCAAATCTAATCTAACTAGCCCAAAAATATATATTTTTTAATATAGTAAATCAGATAGGAGTTTAAATGTCAATCAAAAATATTTTCAATACACAAATATCAACAAATATGAAGGAAGGAATTTTATTTCACTATTTGCAGTGTATCTGCAGTCAGGCAATTTAAGGCAATTTATGACCCATTGTAAGAGCTACACAAGTAAAATGAAAACCGTATGAGTGGGGTTGGACAATGTCTATGGTAACATAAAGTATTGAGCCATAAAATTACATGATTTACAGTTCAGATACAGGTTTTCACAAAAACAAAAATCTTATACAACAGCATTTCAGCCTTTAGAAGATTTTATGAAAAGGGATAAATCAAGCATATAATTTGTCAATTTAAAATGTATAAATATTACTGTCTTAATTGTTTAGATTTTTAGAAGGCACATTAACTTCTTTCTCATTTACAACTCAATGATCAATTGAGTCAATGATCAAAGTTGATATTTGCATTGATCTGACCAGGTGTGCCTCACACGTCCTGAAAAGTGAAGCTGTGGGATCTTTGATCGCCCCCTGGTGGCTGGCTGCAGTACAGGTCATAAACCCCACCCTCTCCATGTAAACGACTATAGTGGAAGGAATAGGAGACACGTCGTCCATCTTTTTTTAAAGTCTATTGATCTGACCATAAACAGCAAGAAAGGCTTGTTGGAAATGCAAATTAATTCTCTGCCGCGAGGTGGCGCTTTAGGAGCGCTAAAATATTGCGGTTTCCCCGGTAACGGCTGTACACAAAGCAGCTCCGCGCTCATAAACGCTGCTTTATCAAGAATTATAGGTCAAATGAAATTAAAATGCCAACGACACGTTTCTGAGGACAGTCGGTTCCCTTCAGATATATTCAAATAAAGACATCCGTGCCACGTTTTGACGCGAAACGTGCAGCGCTCATATTTATTCAATGACATCATTGCCAGTGTTGCCAACTTAGCGACTTTGTCATTAGATTTAGCGACTTTTCATACCCCCCTAGCGACTTTTTTCCAAAAAAGCGACTAGCGACAAATCTAGCGACTTCTTGGACAAACCTCAGCAAGTCTCTTTTTTTTTTACTGCCGCACGAGCGCGAGATATTGCTTTCACAGCAGGTACACCTCTCTCTCTCTGCTCTGTTTAGCGAGCGGCAGAGAGGAGCAACAGTCTATGGGAGCAGCACTTTCAGTTAAAATAGATATGATGTTGCTTCTCTAATTTTACATGCAAATATAGCCGAAAACATGGCACACGGATTGTCTTTGTCTTTGCTTATGTTATGTGTATTTGATTTCATCAGACGACGGCTCGATTATAAATCAGGATTTTTGTGCAGATTAACATCTTGGAAGGGAGAGCTGGTTATGTAGTCTTAAAGGGCCACATTTCAGTCACTATTTCATATTTATCACGTTGACTGACAACAGAAACAGTAAATGATATAAATGAAAACCATTTTATTGAGAATTTGGCTAAATTAAAATACAGTATGTGAGCACAGAGAGGCAAACAAATGTAAAAGGAAATGCGACGCGATGACATAATGAATATGCTAATTAGCGTATGACGTCATCTAGCGACATTTAGCGACTTTTCAAACTGGCTTTGGCTACTTTCCATAGAAAGAAGTTGGCAACACTGATCATTGCCTTTTGAAATTTAATCCAGCCGTATCGCGACTCTTGTCTTTCCGTCCGCAACTGTAAGACCTCTTGAAATTATAATTAAGACATTTCTTATACCATTTAACGTATTTAAAACTTTTTATGGCCTTAAGTTTGATACAACTCACTTTATGAGTTTTTAAGGACCCGCGGGAGATCTGCATTTAAGATCTATCTATCTATCTATCTATCTATCTATCTATCTATCTGTCTGTCTGTCTGTCAACATAGATTTCTGTGAAAAGATCCTCTTACTATGTGAGGCAGTAGTTTGAGGAAATGCTCACTGAAATGAGGAAGTAACATTGGTTAGTGGTGCTGGAGGGCAGAGCTGAAAACCCACACTGCTAATATGTAATGTACACACTACACAGACACGGCTAGTATCTTTATTGAGCTATGATAAGACTACATTACCTTGTCTTGGTTGTCATTTATTAAAACAGAAGTATCTGAAGTTGAAATGTGAATCGAGATGAATAGTGACAGATGTTTGTGTCAAGGAATCCATTTGTGTCTGAATGGCCTTTGTGTACATCACGGACAATTTGATGCCATATTTATCTGAACATAATGACAGCATGGAAAAACATACCCAATTTAATGTGACGTTAAGACAAAGAGCAGCTGTTGTGGTCACAGTAAATTTTGGTTGTTGTGGGGCTGCATCTGTGGTTTATATACTTCAGAGAGCCATGAAAATACTTTTCACTGTTCACTGTTTTTTTATGAAGATCACCCAGTGTTTACCTCCTAATGAAGCTCTTAATGAGGCTGCCCTCGTCTTTTCAGCTTGTCATAAACTTTTAAAAGCATCAGCAGTAAAAGAGCGCTTGTGTGCCATTTTTGTAGTAATTTATCTTATCACTATCAGCGCAATGTCTGCATCACTTTGCAGCTTGTTTTGGTCAAGATCCGCCTACTTACACTGGAAGAGACTGTCTGACCGTCATGTAAAGCGACCAACCACAGTTCATTTTGTTTTTATGTGACATTTATTGGCTGGTAAACAGTGTTGGGTGTAATGCATTACTAAGTAATTAATTACTGTCATTTAATTACTCTTCCCTATAAAAAGTAAAGTAAGGGATTACTGTTAATTGTTCTGTAAATTAAATAGTTACTAAATACTGTATGGACTATAGAACAATTCTATAAAAAGCTATAGTGGATTTAACATCAGAATATATCATCTAATGTTGAAATGTATGTTTTTAAGGTAACCTTCTCCCTTTAAATACTTTGGTCAGTTAGGAATAATTTATGCAATTTTACATTTATTTGAAAGAACTGTTTCATGTCTATCATTGTATTGTTCAACTATAGTCCGAGGTTGATGTGGGATTTAGAAAGTAATGCAATAAGTAATGCAGTACTTTTTAGAGAGGAGTAATTAGTAATCTAATTATACTATTAAAGATGTAATTAGCAACTAGTAATTAATTACTTTTTTAGAATAACATGAACTAGTCAATACCAAAATAATAAAAAAAAAAAAACTATTAAAAACAATAATTGCACAACCGCATGAAAATGAATGAGCAGACATATTTGTAGCATTTGTAATTCTGTCTGTCCAAAAATAATACACTGCCATTCAAATGAAATTTCTATACAGCAAGAAATGTATACTTTTATTTAGCAAGGAGGATGCTAAAGTATTGTATATTACATTTAATAAGATTTTATAATGTTACAAAAAAATAATTTTGGAAAAAATATCAGTTAACACAAAAATATATTAAGCAGCATAACTGTTTTCAACATTAATAATAATCTGAAATGTTTCTTTAGCAGCAAATCAGCATATTAGAATGATTTCTGGAGGATCATGTGACTCTGAAGACTGGAGTAATGATGTGGAAAATTCAGCTTTAATCACAGGAATAAATTACATTTTGCAATTTAATCAAATAGAAAAGAGTTATTTGAAATTGCAATAATATTTCAGAATATTGATCAAATAAATGCAGCCTTGGTGAGCATAAGAGACCTTAAAACATTTTTAAAACATTAAAAGTGTTACTTTTGAATGGTAGTGTATGTAATATTTATTTTTCAGCCAGAAAACACAATGCTCATGGATAGTTTATTTGCTGCTTTAGAAATGTTTGTGTGCAACATGCATGGGACGGTCAGTGAATGGACTGTGGGTGGTCTGTCTGTCCGTATGCTGTCTGAAGCTGAGAGCGACTCGTTGTTTGCTGTCTTGCTCAAGGTTACAATGGTCAAAGCTCATGGCTGTTTCCTTGAAGGGCTCAAACCTGCAACTTTTACATTCTGGCCCTGAGTTTACACCACACTATGCTCCCACCATGCAAAAGCACTTGCACATTCCTATTGATTCTTTCTTTGTTAGGAGTGACCTGGTTTCACATTGACTATTGTCCCTTCCCTACCCTTTTTTGTTAAACTCTAGCGGTAAGGAGGACTAGTGTAGCAAGAATACTTAATTCCTGTAAATTCGCTAACGTTGGTTACTATTTCCTCTTTTATACTTCTCTACTTGGCATTCATGTTTTACACTTCCCTGATTGAGATTTTGCAAATATACTACAAAGATACTGCAACAGTTGTTTAAGAGGACAGGTTTCCATTTGTTTGGATTTGTTAGATGCTTGCCTAAATGTGCAGTGTGAGTCTTTGAACTAGTCGAGTCGCTCTGGTCTGGGCTGCAGTGAGGTCTTGGGAAGAAGCGCACAGATGATTCATATTTAGATAGAGCCAGGCCAGGGCTCTGATATCTGACCCAGATAGAGCTGTGCATGTATATGTATATGAGACACATGATGGCTAAAGTGTGTCTCACTAAACAATCATGCAGAATTATGTGGCGTTTTTGCACGGATCTTCTACCATATTCAGCATTAGAAACCATTTTTAAAGCATAGTGTTTAAAAAAAAAAAAAAAGTAACTTATGTATTGTTGAACGTTTAATTCTTTTATTTTCCTTTACTATTTTTACTTTTATAGTATTTTTATATAATAAATATAGTTTTTATGTCTAACTTAAACTGTCTTAAACTTCAAGGAAGCTTAAAACAATTATTATAATTAATAGAAATATATAATAATGCTACTACTAATAATACTTGCTGTTATTATTATTATTATTATTATTATTATACTGCTTATATCTAGTGTTTTAATTTTAATATTATATTATATTACAGATTGTTTTTATGTCTTTGTCTCATGTTAACTGCATTTAAAAACAATGATATATACAATTAACAATATAATAATTTTATTATTATTATGTTATTATTATTTATGTCTATGTCTTATGTAAACTGCCTTGAAAAGTTTAAAGGAGCTTTATAAAATTATTATTATTATTAATAGTAATTTTTATTATTAATAATAACTACTTCTATTACTACTAACGATAATAATAATAATTATTTTATATTATATATTAGATATTGTTTTTGTCTTTGTCTCATGTAAACTGCCTTTAAAAACAATAATATATACAATTAACAATAATATTATTATTTTATTATTATTATTATTATTTATGTCTTATGTAAACTGCCTTTAAAACGTTAATGGAGCTTAATAAAATTATTATTAATAATAATTACTAATGTTACTTCTACTACTACTACTAATAATTCATATTATTGTTACTTTAATACTATATATTACATATTGTTTTTATGTCTTTGTCTCATTTATTATTATTATTATTATTATTATTATTCACTTCCTTTAAACATTTTTGTGTGCTTTTCTTGATTGCATGATCAAGTTTTGTGAAAATCCAAATGTAATAATTAAATATGTATTAATTGGTCAAATAATTTCTGCTCTTGCTCATGCATACTTTAGACACATTGTTTGGATGTTTTGGAAGGTTTCTGGTCATCGCTATGCGGTTGCTAGGGTATGAGTGCTTTTCAGTGCATTTCTGCAATGTTTCTAGGCCTGTTACTAGGTGGATGTTTTTAAGTCCAAGTCAGAGGAGCCCAAACCCTAAAGTCTCTATGATATTCTGCTCCCAAGATAGTTCTTCCATCAATGCATTTTTTGGCTCATTTTGTCAACCACCAAAAGAAAATCATATATCTGATCACTTTCACATTCGTGTTCATAGCACAAATGTGTGGGAACGAGTTATGCTGGTGTAAACGACCTGAGCAAACCCCAAACCCTAGTATGAGCAACAGCAACACTGATGCATGCCTCAGCAGACACCAATGAAACTTCTCGCTTTCTTAAATGATCTCATCTAGCACTGCAAGTTCCTGTTTGATCAACGCGAGCTTAGCGTATGTTTTGGCTTCTTTCCTGTTCTATCATATGCTTTAAAACACTTTATGCTCTGTCTCACTCTGCTCTCGTTTGTAGGTCCAAATTGGCTCCACTGTGTTTTTTCACAATATAGATTTTTCCGTCCCACCCAAAGTCTCTCTCCAGCGAGTGTGTTGTGTTGTGATGTGCCGTGCGTTCTGCTCCAATTTACACACAAACAGAAGGAGAAAAACAAAGAGCCGCCTTGCGCTCCGTCCCCCTCCCTCGGCGCAGACGCTGCGAGGGTACGAGTGACCTGGTGGTTTCCCAGACAGGGCAGTGTGAGAAAGTCATGGCACAGTGCTGCTCCTATTATTCTGCAGGTTTTCCTCCCTCGGACAGCTGCACCTTCTCTAGCGCACGCTGCTCTTTCCAAAGGCCCAGTGAAAGTGGAAAAACAGCTCAATGACCCTCTAAAGAGACATCCTGAGGAATTTCCTCGCATAGACTCCTATTGAAAATTCCTGGGAATTCTAAATACAGCTGCATTTGATTTTTTTATTTAATAATAATTGCAAAACTTAAAAAAAAAAAATGCGTACAACTATACTCGCCTGTGACTTTTCACTGTCATAGGCATGATGGTTTGAACCGTTTTTTTTGTACATTTTCTTAAGGAATTGTGTGTGGTGCTTAGGTAACGGTAATGGAGTGCATTGATATGCAGTTGCTAGGCTGTTCTAGGGGTTGCTAGGTTGTTGCTTGTTATCCCACATTCTGGCACAAATCCCTATTTCAATGCAGTGTTCAATGCATTAGTTTTTTTATGTACTGTTATAGTTTTAATCAATATTTTGAATTATCTTTTACTTTTATTTTCAATTTTATTATAATTTTAGTTTCATTTTTATCAATTTAGTTTTGTGCTTTTGTAATTTTTATTTTACATTTTTTAATATTACTATCATTATTTTAGTATCTTTGATACTATAGTTTTAGTTAATATTTTGAATTAGATTTTTTTAATATATTTTATATTTCCATTTTAGTTTGTTGTGTGATTGTCATCTTTATTCGTTTTTTTTTTTAAATATGTCTAGTTTGTTTTAGTTATTTATTTATTAGTTTATTTAGATGTATTTATTTTAGTATTTCAACTTAAACTAAACAAACATGACATTTTCGCCTTAATTGGCAACTCGCTGAAATGAAATGCTTTTTTAATATTTTATTTTATTTCAGTTAACATTTATTTTATTTCAAGTAATGCAAATGTTTTATTGGTTTAGTTTTAGTTAACGATAATAATTCTGATTTCATTTAAAATTTTCATCTAGTTTTTCATCTATTATTTAATCCTTATTTTATATCAGATTTATTTTAATGAGCAAAAATGTTTTTTATTTAAATTTTTGTTAACAATAATAAGCCTGCTTTAATGTAATTAAAAAGGGAGAATCATAAGTCTGATCACTTAAAACGTTAAAGTACACCTTCAAAGTTCAGTTCTGCAGGTTAGTGATTGTTAAATCTCTAACTTTAAATTATGAAAAATAATAATAGTAATTCTTTCCTTAGCAAATGCCAGTAATTACGTGCTGAATAATAAATACAGATAAGATGCCCAAATGTCATGAGAAGGCTGTAAAAAATGAAACGGAGCAGATGTGGAAATAAGGCGTCATCTGTCCTTTCTATTCAATTTGAAAAGGTGTTGAAGGTCGCATGAAACCCATATGCCGGCCAAAAAATGATAATCTAAAGTGTGAGTGTGACGTGACATGTGGCCAAGTATGGCGACCCATACTTGGAATTAGTGCTCTGCAATTAACCCATCCAAAGTGCACACACACAGCAGTGAACACACACACACCGTGAACACACACCCGGAGCAGTGGGCAGCCATTTTTTGCTGCGGCGCCCGGGGAGCAGTTGGGGGTTCGGTGCCTTGCTCAAGGGCACCTCAGTCGTGGTATTGAAGGTGGGAGAGAGCGCTCTACATTCACTCCCCCCACCTACAATCCCTGCCGGTACGAGACTCAAACCCACAACCTTTGGGTTACGAGTCCGACTCTCTAACCATTAGGCCATGACTTCCCCTTATCAATTCCCATCTAACCGCTACCTTCATCTTCCCCTTGAAGGAATGCTCGCGCTGGAAATTTTGGTTCACTAAGCAATGCTGATTTGCTCCTTTCTTTCCAAAACAGGGTGTGAAAGAGGAGCCAGCCAAGCCCAAAGAGGTGACGAGCGCTGGGAAGGCCGGCTGGTTGAAGAAGTCTTCAGGGAAGTTCTTGAGCAGCTACAAGGACCGATACGTTCAGCTGGAACGAACAGTGATTGCGGTCTATGAGAATGAGGTAAGTCTGCTAAATCATGATGAAACATAGATATGAAGTCAACATGGAACCACCCCACTGTACTTTCAGAATTACATGGATTTCTGAGAAAATATGTTGGTTGGAGCATGATTGTATATCCATTGGGAGTGAATTGGATTGTAAAGTGGTCCATCATACCATTGCTAAAATGACTTTTATCAATAGCTATTTGGCTGTTTTTGTTTAACACTGGTTTAACAATTACATCGGCTAAAAATAGAGTGTGTAGCCTCCTGTTTCAACTAAAAACAAGTCTTGTTACAGACAGAGAAAGTCATGACGTTTTGATGGAAAATTACAGCAATAGGCTTTTTATTAAGATTAATATGCACTGATGAATTAAGGATTGTGAATTTAAAAAATACTTGTTTGTACTCGGCACAAATTTTCTAGAAAGCTAGTTTTTGTTTTGGGATGAATGATTTTTTTTGTTCCATCCTAATTGCAAAGCAGAAAGTATTTAAATTAATTGTTAGCCGTCCATGCTTCATCCAGACATTTAAGATTCACAGAATAAATAAATCAAATAGCTTTGTAATCTTATTGTGAACAAAGAACTCATTTAGTTATTTTTCTTCCATGAGGAGTTTTAGAAGAAACATCTGAGCAGTGTTATTTATACACTATTATAGTTGTAGTAATATTTTGAATTAGTTTTATATTTTATTTTTTAATAATTTTAGTTGAATTTGTGTTAATTGTATGTGCTTTTGTCAATTTTTTTTATATATATATTTCTAATTATGTTGAATTTATTTGTATTTTATTTTCACTGCTTAAAATTATTTCATTTAGGTGCCAAGTCAACATTCCTAATTTTCAATTAGTTTGTTTTTCATCCAATGTTTATACTACTTTTTATTCCAGATTTATTTCAGTTAACAAAAATGCTTTTAACAGTGTCAGTTTAATTTTATTTAATGATAATAACTCTGCATCTGAGACAAAGATAATACCAATAAATGAAAATTCTGTCTCCATTTACTCATCACCGTCTTTTTAAATCTATATGACTCTTCTTCATCTGTATAACATGCAAAAATAAATATAATCTCAACAATTTGCAATGTAGTGCACAAGAATATTTTAGTCCTTATGCAGTATGAACATTCTGCTAACTATATCCTTTTGGTTTCCATGGAAGAAAGAAAGCCATACATGTTTGAAACAATATGAGAGTGTGTAAATGATGACAGAATTTTCATATTTGGGTAAACTTAACATAACATAACTCCATTGAACAACCTCTGAACTATACAATTTTTCTCTGGTTTAACCTTTTACAAATAAGAACATTTTTCCCCGTCGTGCAGGAATTGACAACATGCCTGGAGAAACTGGACTTGGACAACTACCACACTTGCCACGAGTTAAAGAGTCCTTTCAAGAAGAAACACAGACTGGTACTAATACGAAGCCCCAAGTGTGGTAACAAGGTAATAATTAACTTTTCAGTGCTGCACCATGTCAAATATATCAGTCTACCATTCCCTTTGTGTGTGATATAAAGAGTGGCTCACAGTAGGATGACAATGCAATACACAGTCGTCGATGGCTGGCTTGCAGTCGTGACGTCAGTAGTTCAATATGGCATGCACTAGAGGCACACTAGGTCATTGTACTGAGTCTAATGAATCAGACACATATCTGAACGGACACATGACCAACGATTAGCCAATTACTCCTGCCTCATGCTCTGTGACACTTCACTGCTTGAAAAAATGGCAGAACGTGTGTGTGAAAGGTCGCCTATTGCATGAGTGGCGTTTTGCCTTTATGCTTGGTGTCAAATATTGCAACACTTGTATAAAATTTGAGATAAAAAATGATAAACATCCTGTGTTACATGTCTTCACCCAGGGTTATTTTTCACATGATTTATACTTTATTATGGGTTGGTAATTCATGATATAAACCTTTGGCACCGTACTTTAGTCTAGGTTTAATAACCCAGGTTTAAAAATGTTGCTGGCTTTTTGATAAAAGTGGCCTTTACTCAAGGTTAAAAAAGATGTTAACACAGTCATAGTGTGAAACGCAAGACAACCTTTAGCAAGGCATAATTTCCTGTCCCAGTGTTTATATATTCAGAAATGCAGAGGCAAGCTTTCCTGTATAACTACGCAAATACTTGTGGTATATCAAAACCATAACCATCATAAGCCACAAACCATAATTTTTTCACTTTCTAGTGAAAAGTGGATTTTCCTCTGTAGACTATATGTAGAGTGTTAAAATATAGTCACTGATGAATAAGGATGTTTGAGACGATAAAAGGAAAACACGTTCAAAACTAAGTTTTTTTTTAATGTAATCTTTGTTTTAATGTTGGTTTTTGATTTTTTTTAAAGAAAGTTTCGATTTAATGACTCTAAAAATAATAAAAATATTATTTTTACATAACAGTGTTACTTTAGTATTTATATACTTTTTATTTTAGTGTTTATATACTATTATATTATTTATTAATATTTTGTATTAGTGTTTGAGACGATAAAAGGAAAAAACGTTCAAAACTAAGTTTTTTTTAAAATGTAATCTTTGTTTTAATGTTGGTTTTTGATTTTTTTTAAAGAAATTTTCGATTTAATGACTCTAAAAATAATAAAAATATTATTTTTACATAACAGTGTTACTTTAGTATTTATATACTTTTTATTTTAGTGTTTATATACTATTATATTATTTATTAATATTTTGTATTAGCTTTTATTTTTCTATTTTTAAAGTAGTTTTCATTTTAATTTTTTTTTAGGTTCAAATGACATTTTTTCTAAATCCTTTATTTCAGTTTTGGTCATTTTAATATTTCAGATTAAACTTGATGAAGCAAGTTTAAGTTTTTCATCTAATATATAGGTATCTATTGTCAAATATCATGCATTTTTGAATCCTGAATAAAATGTTGTAATATTTTCTAGTTGTTATCCATCTGAGATCTGACAACCACAAGCACTCTCATCACCACAATGTCATAAATTCAAATTATCTGATATTTTTTAATGGACTTACTGACCTTGACACACAAGCAGGATTATAATAAGAATGTTTTAAAACTTGTATTTTTAAATAAATAATGATTGTTTGTTCTTATTTCCATCTTTTAATGGCAGTTCCAGATGGTTTCACCAACATATAATCTTTGATGTTAAGCTCCACAGAAATGCATTTTAGTTCAGAAATTGAAAGCATATTAATAATAGAAGAGGTGTATTGAAGTCATTGTCTGTATGAACTACATTTTTAATGTATGTTTGAAAATTAATAGACACGTTAAAAGGAGCATCATGTCATTGACCCAGATACAGTTTTAAGGGCATTGCACTTTTAGAAAATGTACAAGCATTCAGTGTCTTTTTGTTCTGCGGTGAAATATTTGTGAGATTAGCTTCACTTTGAGCTTGTAGACTGCTGGATTGTTTTACCCGTCAAACCCTTGTTTGCTGACGCGTTAGAGTTGATGGTAAATGATGGCTTCATCCTGAGCAGTGTGTGTGTACTGTATTGCACATGATATGTCATAACCTTTGGACACACACACACACACTGTGTGTCATACTGCTCCATGAGCTCATATCTATTACAACCTAATTTATTCTTTACCTGGTGGTATAGTTCCTTGGAATAGTCTGTATATATTCATTGTTTACTGTACATTATAACACTGAATCCAGAGTCTTGGAGGTGGGGAGAGGACTTGAGAAATGCGGAAGATACCTAACAGGCGAAATATGCATTATTACTAACAGATGACGAGAGCGAAGCGTTGGCGAACTGCAAAGAGCTCAGCAGATGTCAAGAGACTTCTCTAGAGGAGAAAACTGCAAAGAGCTCAGCAGATGTCAAGAGACTTCTCTCGAAGAGAAAATGTGTGTGTAAAGAGCAGCCAGACCAGCATGTCACTTTTTCCTCTCCTGAATACTGTGACCAGCCAGCTGAATGAGTCAGACACCACAGCCTAGTGTTTTATTTTATAACTAAACCTCACGTACTCTAGTTCTTGAAAAGAGTTTAAAGATTTAAGAGATTCCAAACCGTCCTGTTTCACAAATATTTTAGACACACCCTACTCTAAGTACATAAATCTTTTCTTCCCTTTTTATTTTTTTAGGGTGAAGTGCACTTCGGAGACTCATGCTGAGTCTGGCAATATACAGGATGCTAGACACACTTTATATAAACCTAACTGAACAACGGGACATCCTACGGACAAATCACTCTGTATTTTCCTGTTTCATTTTAATGAAGTTTCAAAACTAAAACTGGATCTTTAATTAACTCTTTATACTGCACTGAATGTAACTGTTAAAATGTGGTCTGGCGGGTAATGCTTGTGATCCAACATAATACTAGATGCTTGGGTTATTTCCTAATTTTATTTCATACAGAAAAGCACAATAGGATTAACATGTGCAAATGAATCTGTCATTTTTTCAGTGTTTTATTCATGTTTATGCATGTCATACTAGTTTCTATGACTTCATAGAAATTTGTTGTGTTCATTTTAGGTCCAAGATGTCAAACTTCAGGCACAAACTCCTGAAGAGAAAGAGGCCTGGATCAAGGCACTCAGTGAAGGAATCAATAAGGCAAAGAACAAAATTTTTGATGAGGTACTGTTTATTGTTCACCTGTAAAATGTTACTGTGATTTTTAAAGACACACGCACATAAATAACACCATGACTGAAAATAAAAAAATATTTACAATGGCCATATATGAAATTTTTTTTTTTTTTTTTAATGAACACAGCATGATCTTCCTGAATAAATATGGTGTTGCATGAATGAACATAGATATAGTTACAGATTCTTATTTTTTTATGTTTTAAATATCAGGTAAAAGTTGATGAAAGCTGCTCTTTAGAGCATGTTACACGGAACCGACCAAAGGGGAACCGTGGAAGAAGGCCGCCAACAAGGATACACATGAAGGAGGTATGATAGAATCATTTCACACGGACAAAAAAGTCTTTTTTATCGTTCCTGTTGCAGAACAGACAAATCTCTGACTAAAGCTGATGTTAAAATTCTATACTTATGTGTTAAAAAATAAAATAAAAACTGAAATAAATAAGTGAATTTAGCCATCACAACTTTATAATGAACAGTATGGAAATGGATATTCATTTTGAGACTTGCCAAATATTTCATTTAAGAGTAGCATGAAATCATTAGTGTTTTAAAGGGGTCATATGACGTTGCTAAAAAGAACATTATGTTGCGTATTTGGTGTAATGCAATGTGTTTATGCGGTTTAAGGTTCAAAAAACACATTATTTTCCACATACTGTACATTATTGTTTCTCCTCTATGCCCCACCTTTCTGAAACGCGTCGATTTTTACAAAGCTCATCGTTCTGAAAAGCGAGGTGTGCTCTGATTGGCCAGCTATCCAGTGTGTTGTGATTGGCCGAATACCTCAAGCGTGTGACGGAAATGTTACGCCCCTCACCATACTGTTGATGCCGTCCGGCCGGAGCGACGAGACAAAACCATTTAAACCCATTATAAACGAGGCATTTGTTGCATCCAGTGGGGACATAATTACTGATTATAATGACTTATACGGTCTTTTTATGCGTTGCATTGCGCATCGCGCCGCGTAAACATAAAAACATGTCTGGAGAAACGACAAACAACAAGTGCTACTCTACACTGCTCAAAACTTGCGTTTGAATCGTCAGTGGCAAATTCTTTAAATATAAAAAACTTACTTACAGGCTGTGAGTCAGAAGCGCCAGACTGTCCTTGCAAAGTTGGAACTGCCCAACTTTATAGAAACAGACACCGGCATTGTAGGCTACTCTCACAGGAAACAGTCCTTATCCTCCGCAAAATGCGCTGCACATCTGAATATTTGGGTTAAACTGTTCTGGAACAGTGTTGGAAATACAACTTAACCACTGATTTCTAGTCGTGTCCTCTTTTGGAAGGCCAAACAAAGTAGTTTCGCTTTCACAACGAAACACACAGTGTCACACACGGCGGGCTAGAGTGAGGAGCGGCCGACAGTCTTGAGAACGGCGCGGCAGGTGGGCTTGCGGCAACCACATGTGACGACCCCGGGCTGGACTCCGCTTCGTCCACAGTGAAAGCCGATCCGGCGACCCACAGTGTGAAGTTGATGTATTTCCTCAGCAACCAGCACGGATCAGCTCTAGGCATGATGAAGCGGATATCGTCCTCTTTTGGAAGGCCAACCAAAGTAGTTTCCTTTCAGGCCGGCAGCCTAGAGTGAGCGGCGGCCGGGCTAGAGTGAGCGGAGGCCAGCGGGCTTGCGGCAACCACATGTGACGACCCCGGGCTAGACTCCGCTTTGTCAACAGTGAAAGCCGATCCGGCGATCCACAGCGCGAAGTTGATGCATTTCCTCAGCGACCAGCACGGATCAGCTCT
>NW_015539871.1:1033019-1035813 GCF_001515605.1 Sinocyclocheilus anshuiensis
TCTTTGCAACTTCACAGATCTTCTTTATGCACTTGTAACACTTCAAAGAGAAAGGAAAAATTTAAATCGCATCATATGATCGCATCACCTTTAAAGATTAACTTTTAAATGTTAAAAGTGTTCGATGACGGAAAAGGTAGTAAAGAAAATATTAAATATACAGTATTGAGATTATGTATATTATGTAACAGGTCTATCATCATTTATTTTATCAAAAAATGCAGTAAAACAGTAATATTGTGAAATATTATTACAATTGAAATTCTCTTTTTTGACTGAATATATAAAAAAATTTCTGTAATGCAAACCTGAATTTTCAGCATCATTACTCCAGTCTTCAATGTCACATCACATGTCATATGCTGATTTGTTGCTCAAGAAACTTTTCTTATTATTATCAGTGTTGAAAAGAGTTGTGATGATTAATTTGTTGAAAAAGTGATAATTTATATAGAAATATTAGATGAATAGAAAGTCCAAACAAACAGCATTTATTAGAAATAAAATATTTTCTAACAATGAAAAAGTCTGACCTGTCACTTTTGATCAAATTAATACTTACATTAAATCATTAAAAACAATAAGCCAGAAATATTCTCTAAATGTAATATTCTGTCTATTCTTACAGGTTGCGAATGTTTCAAGTGATGGAATATTAAGACTGGACCTTGATGGTGAAGTTACCATGCCGAATGGAACACATGGCTTGAACACAGAAGGGGAAAAACAAACCGAAACATCTAAACCATCTGTGGCGGTGAACAACATTCCAGAGGAGGACGTCGATGAAGAGTCCACATCCCAAAAGAAAGTTATAAAGCCGCCCATGCCACCATCAAAAGACAACAAACCCAGCGAAACCCATAAAGAGTATGAGCCCAAAAATGAGGAACCTGCAGCTCAAAAGAAGACGATGCCACCGATGCCTCCATCAAAAGAGTCTAAGCCTTGCGCCTCTATTGATGGGGCTGCTGTTGAGAAGAATGTCTCAGATAATAAAGTGGAGGTTGAAGCAGAAAGCACTGACTCTTCCGAACCAACCCCTTCCACCAAGAGTGTCCAGCCCCCTACTCCTCCTTCCAAAAATATGAAGCCTACCCAACCAGTAGCACCAGCCACAGTCACAATAGAGGAAAAAGAAAAGAATAAGGAGGCTGATGGTGAAGATACCAAGGTAGATGGAGCTTCAAATGAGAAAGAAGACCTGGATAAGTTAGAAGAAGTAGAGACTATTGTTCTGTCCACAAAGGTCATGAAACCACAAGTAGTGATGTGGGATTCACCCATTATACCATCAAAAGAACCTAGCGCTGAACAAGAAGTGCAAAACTCAAAGAAAGCCTCTGATACCACTGGAGAAGTTGCAATCTCACTAGAACCTTCTCAACTTAATCTTACTCCACTTTCAACTCCTGAATTTGTAAAAAAGAGCCCCGGGCCCCCTGCTCCACCCAAGAAGAAGCCATTTAAGGCACCTGCCAAGAAAGAGGACACTCCCACACAAAGTGACCCAATGGTCATTACCCACTCCACCACTTCGTTTTCAGAAACAGTTGACATTAAATTGATGACTCCCGAACCCAAAACTGAGCCAGCTGGTGATGTGTCAAGTGAAGATTTGGAGGAGAAGTCTTTAGACAGTGGCCAGCACTCAGGAGAGGAGTCTGAGACTGGCGACCAAGTTACGCCATCCTCCACAAAGCTCAAAGGAAGCTCCCAGGGACTAGATTTGGAGACCAGCGAGGATGATCTAGAACCATCCGACAGCAAAGCTGAGAGTTTGGAGGAGCCATCGCTAGAAACCCCGTCCACCACCTCAAAGACCTCAGTTCTCAATGCACAACCAACCCCAAGCCAGTGTGCCAACATGTCCCTGCACCTCACCATGCCTCTCAAGCTCTCTTCCAAGGCCCGCTCCGCATCCCTAGACGGCCTCCTTGTGGAGAATGCAGAGAAGATGGAAAGCAATGGAAGAAAGATACCAATTAAACCAGATGGAAGTGATGTAAAGGACTTGCAAAGCAAAGTGTCTTCTGAGATCAAAGAGACTGGAGAGCTGCTGAACGCAATCGCGACTGCACAGAGTGGTGAGATGGAGGAGGACGCGAGTGCGGAGATCTTGCTCTCTGCAGCAATGGAGAAGCTCAGGAAAGCTGACCAGTTCTTGAAGGAAGCCACAAATCTTAAAGATCTTAATAAAAGAAACAGATTAAGTTTATAATGGTAAGTGTTGGTGGAAGGAACCTGTAGAGATGATCTACAGTATGCTGAAAATGCAGTTTCTCAGTATGCAAATGATCAAATGCAATTCCTATCCCCAACCATTTTCAAATCTTTGAGCAACTTTTTAAAGGGTTTACCCACAAATGAAAATTAGACTGTTTTACTCACCCCCGAGGCATCCTAGGTGTATATGACTTTCTTCTTTCAGACGAATCCAGTCGGAGTTATATTAAAAATTGTCCTGGCTATTCCAAGCTCTATCATTGCAGTCAGCGGGTGTTGCAGTTGAACAGTCCACAAGTCGTCAAATAAAGTGCGCGCATCCATAATAAAACATGCCGCACACAGCTCCGGGGCATGAATAAAGGCCTCCTGTAATGAATGCATGTGTTTTTATAAGAAAAATATCCATATTTCAAACGTAATAAACACTTTTCTCTCACTTCCGTTATCTGTCACACGCGGAAGCCGTTCCGGTGGATGACATAGTACTTCGGCGGTGCATGATTAGTTACGAATGCGGAGAGAGAACAAAACAAAACGCCGGTCACGAATTAGAAGTACAAACCGA
>NW_015539871.1:1036023-1036488 GCF_001515605.1 Sinocyclocheilus anshuiensis
AAAACAACAGTCAAGAATTAGAAGTACAAAACGAGGATTTGTAAAGAAGAATGTCAGAGGATTTCGATATAAGCCAAGAGGAGACTGGTTTTCCTTTGCTAAAGTAAGGAGACTTTGCTTCCTTTGCTCCTGTAAACAAACTCGTGAGACTAGCATATCTCAGAGGCCACGCGCGACGCATACGCCCTAAGTCATCCGCCGGAACGGCTTCCGTGTATGACAGTCAGAGGAAGTGGGATAAAAATGTTTATTACGTTTGAAATATGGATATTTTTCTTATAAAAACGCATGCATTCATTACAGGAGGCCTTTATTCACCCCCCGGAGCCATGTGCGGCACGTTTTATTATGAATGCACGCGCTTTATTTGACGACTTGTGGACTGTTCAACTGCAACACCCGCTGACTGCAATGATAGCGCTTGGAATAGCCAGGACCATTTTTAATATAACTCCGACTGGATTC
>NW_015539871.1:1036626-1043621 GCF_001515605.1 Sinocyclocheilus anshuiensis
TCGAGGGTGAGTAAAACACAGTCTAATTTTCATTTTTGGGTGTACTAGCCCTTTAAACCTTGCATGGCTAAGATGCCTTAAGGCCCAGGTATATTTCTCTTTCCACGTTCCACTTCATCTTGTGCTCAGCCGCGTCCACACAGCTTTCAAAGTTTACTCAACCGTCGTATGTCTGTCGCCGTGTTGTCAGTTTCCTCTTTGCTCCGCGATGTATTTTTCACTGCGTAAGAACATGTGTGGCGTGAAAGCGGCTTGGCTTGTCGGAAGTAGCAACGGTAATGAAGGGGGGCGGGTCTTTGCGAAGGGTCAGTTAGGGTTGTACGCAGACTCAAAAATTGGGTTTTAGAGTGGATGTCCGCGGGCACTTCTGATGACGAAAATTGTGTCCCTTACAGTTTTGGTAATGTAGCCTCTAAGGCTGCCGCCCAGTCCTTATTTAGGTGGTTCAGGTGTGTTTGATCAGGGTTGGAGCTGAACTTTCCATGAAGAAAGATCTCACGTAACAGGACTGGGCAACCCTGCTCTACATCAGGGTTTCTCAAGAAGCCCTAATCAAACACACCTGAACAGTCTAATCAAGTTCTTCAGGATTACTAGACATTACAGGCAGATGAGTATGATCAAGGTTGGAGCTAAACTCTGCAAGAAAGTGGACCTTGCAAAATTTGCTAGCCAGTTAATATACCTGCTGTTATGTCAGGTAATGTGGTTTTAGCTGGCTTCCATCTCACTTTAAGCTTACTGTGTTATAGGTCCATAGGTTTAGTTATATTTGCCACTTTGTTAGTTAGATTTAAACCCCCATAAATTACATCTGCACATAACCACTTTTTGGATAAGTTAGCGTTTTACACTTTTAACACATTTGTTAAAGGGGGAAATTTGTATGTTGAATTTTTGCACTGCAACTTCTGTGTAAAAAGGAGGAGTTGAAAATTAAGAGTCGAGGGACATCACTCACGTTCACAAAGTTTCTAGCAAGTAGCTACCAAGCAGATAGATACCGGAGTGCTTTTAAAAGTTGTGTTTGTATGTTTTAATCAGAAGTCCCAATTTTCCGAAACCATTTTGCTAACTTCGGCCAAACTAAATTAGACCACCGGCCCCTTCAGCCACACAACCTCTCGTCAAAACTCTGGCCCTTCAAAGCTATCTCAGCCAACCTGAATATGCAAGATAATTCACAGGGAGATTTTTCTGTTTGGCCCCCATTCAACATCTTTGAGATACCTTTTTCAGCAATATCTGTCAGGTAAAATAAAAAATAAATAAAATTACAGCACCTTAAACTTATAATATATATATAAAGTTTAATAATCACAGTTTAAAACTAAATATGTAGTATATGAATAGCATCGGTCCATGTCTGTTGTATAAAGTGCAGGTAAGAGTTTACAGTTAGTCTTTAGTTTTATGCTAGCATTCAGGTCTGAATAATTAATGAGTACCTAATCTAAAAATATCCACAATTTAGATTTTCATAAATACACTATCGTTCAAACATTTGGGTTTTGTAAGACTTTTTAAATGTTTTCGAAATAAGTCTCTTATGTTCACCAAGGCTGCATTTATTGGGTCAAAATACAGTAAAAACAGTAATACTGTGAAACTGTATTACAATTAAAAATAACTTTTCTGTTTGAATAAATGTAAAAGTTGGATTCATTCCTATTATTTGATATTATCAAATCAATGTTGGAAACAGTGCAGCTTAATATTTTGTGCTGAAGCCATAATACATTTTATTTTCAGGATTCTTTGATGAATAGAACATTTTAAAGAACTTTGAAATATAAATGTCTTTACTGTCACTTTTGATCAATTTAATGCATCCTTGCTGAATGAAAATATTCATTTCTTTTCAAAAATCTTTCTGACTCGAAACTTTTGAACGGTAGTGAACGGTGGAAGTTTTACCGTGTTGAAGCTACTTCAACCAGTCGCCTTCATTTTCTGCCAGCCTCGTCTGAAAGTGTTTGCACATGGTAGCACTGCAAAGAGCCACATAATCATGCAAAGAGTAGTTAATAGTCTGTTTCTTGTGTTCTTTGCCATACTGATGCGGTGCGCACAGCGGTTCCCTGTTCACACAGTCTATTAATAATCTACAGATACTAGTTTCATGCTGCACTTCACCTTTAGTTTCCTTACGCAGAGAGAACTGGTTAGCGAAGGCTATTATGGGTAACTGTTAATGAGAGTCTACAAAACCAACTGTGTAGTAGAAGATAACATCAAGTTAGTTTTACTTCAGTGTATTCTAGACCTAACAGAATCAAGAATATTCCCATGATGAAAAGTGTTTTTGTGGTACCTTTTTGTAAGATATGATCTTACATGTAAATATCTTTGATAATGAGATTCATATTAGCTCTTTGTTCTTTGCGCAGTACATTTAGTGTTTAATTTCCTAATTTCCCTCTGAAGTTTAGATTTGTATCATCTCTCATATTTTTGATGAAACTATGGCTCAGTGAATATTTGAACATTATGTTGTAAATAACATGGCCACCGGGGAAATGCTTAATATTTAAGTTATTAATGTTCTGACATATTCATGTGTATTGTCTGTCTAAAACAAAGCTAAAGAACAAATTTAGAATTACTGTTAAATGTTTACTGTTGAAGTTTGAAGAGGCTGATGATTTTATTACAGCATCTGTTAATTGCATTTACTAACTGGACTAATTTTTTTATCTAAATGCATATTAAATGTGCAAAAATGGGAAATAATTGCTTTGCAAAGCATGTCTTAATAAAGACAAAGTGTCTTTAATATTTACTCTTGTCAGACTCTTTGTGACTTTATCTGTCCATTTTTATTTATGAAATATATGGCGATAAAAACAGTTCGCAAGTTTGTAATGTTGTTTTTTTTTAAAGAAACTGATATGTTTATCACACCTTCATTAATCAAAAATATGTCAAAAATATTTTCAAATGAATGCTATACTCTTCTAATTCTGTTTCAACAATAGCTTTTGCATTTTGCTTTCTAAATGTAAGTTTATTCAAGTAGAGAGTTTCTTTTATAAACATAATTACTTTGAACAGTAATGTGTATTTATAATTAAATTACTGGGATCATAAAACAAATGTATGTATACATGCACACACATTGTATATACATACACAGTGGTTTACAAACAGGGTCAGCTTAGAATTTACCAAAACAGGAAGTGTTTTACACACGTTTTAGCTTTTAACATGTCTATGTGATGCCATTGACTGGATTGCATAAACAGAGAAAATGTATGTTACGAGAATCAAACTTGTGTGTGTGTGTGTGTACTTGTTTATGCTAAAACAAGGATAGTAAAACCTGAAATTTTTGACATTGTGGGGACCGGCCTGCGGTCCCCACAAGGGAATTTGTTTTAAATAAAAATAGTAAATGATGTTTATCTGAAAGTGTAACAAAGCAAACAGGTTTTCTGTAAGGGGTAGGGTTAGGGTTAGAGGATAGAAAATATCGTTTGGCCAGTATAAAAGCAGTGCTTGAAGTGGGCCGTACGCAGTACCGGCACTTCAATATTTTAGTCTTTAGCGTACTGGCACTTTTTCGTGTGTACCGGCACTTCTGACATGTCTGACAAAAACTTTTTTTATACTTCAAGCACTGTATAAAAGTAACAGAAGTCTATGGAAAGTCCCCACAATTCACAGAAACAAACGTGTGTGTGTGTGTGTACACGTGTGTGTGTAGCCTACCTGGTGTTCCCAACATTATGGGGACCAAATGTCCCCAAGGATGTACTGTATAGTTATACCAGTATTTTTAACCATGTGGGGACATTTTTTGTTCCCCATGAGGAAAAGAGCATAAATCATACTAAATGAATTGTTTTGAAAATCTGGAGTTTTTTTTGTGTGTGTGTGTGCGTGTGTGTGTAGACACGGGCAGGTTTTAGTCAAAAGAATCAGTTCTGCTTTATGCATTAATAGCAAAATGTGGAACTGATCAGCAGGACGCTGCACCATAAAGCCAGCCTACCCTTTTTACACACAATATGTTGACCAATATGATTCCGCTCTTTAACAGCCTTTAATTTTTAAATTTTGGTAGGCTAAACCATTTTGTTACTTATCCTCTATTTTCTTATTTATAACGTACGGTCATTTGTAACTTAAATATTCCAGTTATTCAGGCTGTACAAAAACAGCCCTGCTTCATAATGCAGACTGGTGTTTCTTATCGTATTATTTTAATGTATTGTCGTTATCATAAAACATTTTTTTGTAGCCCAAAAACCGTTTGCTGCACTTTGTTATTGTTCTAGTTATTTGCCTGTAGTGGTTAATGAAGCGGAAGTCTCGCACATTCAATGTAAATATCTTACTTCCTCGTTACAAAATAAGGTTGATAGAAGTCATCTGTATTTGTCCTTTCGTATCAGAATAGTGTGCAGATATCAGGCCTCGGTTTCACCCGTCTCCCTCTGCTGGAATGATGGGAGTTGTTTTTAGGAACCAAGTCTGTTTTGTTTCCCTAGTGACGGTATTGGCATACTGCAAAGTACAAATAGGCCTACTGAGGCTATATTTGGAACTGTATACTATCACATATACCTTTCTTAATATTTATACAGTATGCAGTATATATGTATTATGCACATTATGCAAATGTTCAGTATGGATGTGACTAGAATATTTTCCAGTAGCCTATATAATGTACAAGCACACTGCACAGAATGCTGTATCCCACAGTGCAAAGTGCAGAGTTATCTTTAATTTCCAAAGTGATGAAGAAACTAGAAGAGCAGAGACCTGATGTCACTTTCATTTGCACTAAAGCAGGTGAAACTGATTCACATCACTTATGCTTTTTACCCGGACAGATTGATATCCCTTAAGTTTTATTGATTTGTTCTTGCACTGTGATGATTAAGTGTTCCCTTCATTTTTTAGCAATAGCCTATATACAGTGTGTGTTTATATATATATATATATATATATATATATATATAGGCTGTGTGTGTGTGTGTGTGTGTGTGTGTGTGTGTGTGTGTGTGTGTGTGTGTGTCCCAGCATGAGAAAATGGACGTGTGGTGTGAGATCATGAGAACAGTGTCAGTTGCATGATTCTCATGCTGAATGTGTGAGAGATGCAGCCCTGCTTAAATGAAGCGTGATTTAACATGAGACTATTTAATCCGACTGTGAAGAGTTACGATTTTGTTGCACATAATAAGATTAAAAATTAAAACAATAAGCATTGTTTTTGAGATTACTGTTTAAAATGTCACATTTATTTGCATTCTTTAGTTTGTAGTATTTTTAGTGTGTAGTGTTGGACAATGTTGCTCTAAAAAAAGTGTTGTTTAGATCAGTGTTTCCCAACCGGGGTGCCGTGTAAAAAAAATCCTTCTCAGGTCACCCAAGATGTAGATGAGTAGATGATGTAGATCAGAACAGATTTGGAAAAATTTAGCATTAGCTCACTTGCTCACCAACGGATCCTCTGCAGTGAATGGGTGCCGTCAGATTGAGAGTCCAAACAGCTGATAAAAAACATCACAATAATCCACACCACTTGTCGCTTCACAAGACTTTAATTGATGGACTGGAGTCGGGTGGATTATTGTGATGTTTTTGCTTGGACTTCCATTCTTACAGCACCCATTTACTGCAGAGGATCTATTGGTGATCTTTTTTTTTTTGTGAACTATTCCTTTAAGACTTTTCCTTGAATTGCCAAACAAAAAGTGATAATTGCATTCCCACTTGGCCTTGTCCACAGTGTTCCCTTTCGATACTTCACTTCGTACTGTGTCGCTAGACGCTACGGGAAACTCCTTTTCTCCGATTTACTGAAGCCTTTTTTCAATCACAGCAGTGCATCTGCATTGCCATTGTTTCAGAAATGAACCAATGACGGCGCAGCAGAGCTGTGCGAGCCTATTGCGACATCTACTGCTCTTCGCTGATTCTACGAGATTTGAAGCCTTCACCTGCAAGCTGATCCAGCCGCCGTTCTGCAGCAGCAAGATCAGCTCGCCGCCTCCGCTCTCTGCTCACCGCTTGCAGCTCGCCGCCCACAGCTCGCCACTCTCAAGCAGCACTGATCAGCGCGCCGCTTTGCAGCACCGGATCAGATCGCCGCTTCAAGCAGCTCTGTTCCCGCATCGCTCTCAAGGCAGCCCCGGTCAGCGCTTAGCTCATGAGCCGTCTGCAGAGTGCCTGTGTTGACGCTTTCCTGCTTGTGGTAACAAAAAAAGAGCAAATTTCTGAGCAAATTTCCTGCGACGTTGTTGCAAATGTCGCGCCACGGCTGTGGCTTGTGCAGGACACCACTGCACGCTGATGACGGGCACAGTGAATGCGTGCGATGTCTGGGGAAATCCCACGCAGAAGCCGCGCTCACTAAGACGTCATGCTCCCACTGCGAGAGCATGAGTCTTGCCTCTTTACGCTCGCGGATAGCTTTCTTTTCAGAAAGCGCCCCCGCCCCTCGTGCCCCCCCGTTTCCTTCCTCCCAGGAACCTGTGAGGAAAAAACAGCGGGGTAGAGGATCACAGCGCTCGGATATGAGTGAGCTTACGTCGGCTGAGGTACTCTTTGTGGAGAGAGTACCTCACTCTCTCCACAAAGAGAGGTTTCCCCCGTCTCGTTCTCCCATCCAAACCAGCACCCCTCTGCCATCGCGAGTGACCTGGTCGCGTTTGGGGGATCGGATGACTAGCCGCTCGAGTGACCTGGTCTCGTTTGGGGGATCGGATGACGAGCCACTTGATGACAGTATGTCCCTAGCGGCCTCGACTGCTGAGGATTGGTTGGGCTCCATTGCTGACCCCGCCCCCTTGCCGTCTGCAGAGCCGATCGACGCCAGGGTTGGGACGGACACCGAGCTTATCCGTGTCCTATCAAAAGCCGTCGAGGAGCTCGGATTGGAGTGGTCTTCGCCTGAAGAGCCCACTCGCAGCCGCCTAGACGAGTGGTTTCTGCTGGTACGCCACCAGCCCCCTCCTCACTGAGCTGCGCCCTTCTTCCCAGAG
>NW_015539871.1:1043934-1045072 GCF_001515605.1 Sinocyclocheilus anshuiensis
GTAGCGCGCCCCCTACTCAGCTCGTTTACGCTCCTCTGTCTCTCCTGCCCTCACTACGGTCGACGGCGCTGCACAGAAGGGCTACGATAAGCTGCCTCGAAGGCAAAGGCAAAGGCTTCTCATCCCTCGAAACCTTACCGAACGACTTCAGCGCTTGCTGGTCGTGCTTACACCTCGGCGGGCCAGGCTGCGTCTGCGTTACACTCTATGGCGGTTGCCAGACCCCTCCTCAGCGAGCTGCGCCCTTCTTCCCAGGGGTTCACAACGAGCTGACGAAGTTGTGGCGCGCTCCCTACTCAGCTCGTTTACGCTCCTCTGTCTCTCCTGCCCTCACTACGGTCGACGGCGCTGCACAGAAGGGCTACGATAAGCTGCCTCGACGACTCAGCACTCTGCATGGCCTGAGCCCAGGTAGCGCTCACGCTCTGCAAAGCGCCACCCTTTCCCGAAGCGCCAGGGACCCCGGCCCAAGATTGTGCTGGACCCTGCGCCTCAGAAGCCATCCTGATGCCTCAGGAAGGAAGAGGAGGGGGCAAAGTCTCGCTGTGGCCGGACCACCCCCCAAACTGCCTCTTATGTGTTCCCAGTCGCCCCGTCCTGTTCCGGGTGCTGAGAAAAATGTATTTATTGCATGCAAAGGGCCCATTCTAGCGCCCAAGTGTACAACCGGTGTGATAGCGGACAAAATAAAACACAAACATACTCAAAAAGAGAGCAAATTTGCTCTTCCAAACACGGCAAGCCCCGGGTCCCTTCACAGCGACCCGCCGCCCGAACCAATTCAACCCCTTGCCACAAGGGCCGAGGCCTGGCAGGCCATCCCCGGCAACGGGCCATAGAAATCGTCCCGCCAGCTCAGAGCGAGTCAGGCATTTACAGCCGCTACTTCCTCGTCCCCAAAAAGGATGGAGGTCTCAGGCCCATCCTCGATCTCAGGATTATGAACCGCGCCCTAGTAAAGTGCGCATTCAAAATGACCACTTTGAAACAGATCCTCTCGCTAATTCGCCCAGGGGACTGGTTCTTCTCTCTGGATCTGAAAGACACTTACTTTCACATTCAGATAGCCCCCCGCCACAGACGCTTCTTGAGATTCGCCTTCGAGGTAGTGGCATATCAATATACGATCCTCCCGTTT
>NW_015539871.1:1045111-1047483 GCF_001515605.1 Sinocyclocheilus anshuiensis
TGGATGCGGCTCTCTCCCCTCTGAGACAGATGGGAATCCGCATTCTGAATTACCTCGACGACTGGCTTGTCTTAGCCCAGTCAGAGGCCGAGCTGATAGCCCACAGATCCTCCCTCCTCAACCACTTAGAGTGCTTGGAGCTAGGGTCAATTACGCCAAAAGCTCAATGATTCCTTGCCAACGAATCTCATTTCTGGGGGCTGTCTTCGACTCAACCCAAATGAGAGCTGTAGCCTCACCGGAACGTGTCCTGGCTATACAGCGGCTGATGACCGCCTTCACGATTGGCCTTTCCTCTCAGAGTGTTTCAGAGAATGCTGGGCCTTATGACCTCTGCATCGCCAGTACTGCAGTTAGGCCTCCGGTCACAAAGCAAAGACTATCCCATTGGATAGTTGACACAATAGCTCTCGCATACTCCTCCTTCGGCCTTCAATGCCCCATCGGGGTCAGAGCACATTCCACGAGAGGCATGGCCTCATCCTGGGCATGGTCCAGTGGTGTGTCCATTGCAGAAATTTGTGCGGCAGCTGGCTGGTCCTCGCCGTCCACCTTTGTCAGGTTCTACAACCTAGACGTCCCTGCTTTGCAGGCTCAGGTCCTTTCTGCTTAACTGTCTCTCTGAGCTCAAAACGCTCCAGGAACCATATCCCCGCCCTAAGGCTGGATTTAATCCTTGCTGGGTTTGACTATGTCTCAAACCCACTGAAGTTCCCACGTCTGGGCTTAGCTTCCGGCACGCTCTCGGCCCTATCTAGTTCCGAGGCAGTGCGAAGCTCTAAGAACGATTATGTAAGGCCGGGCTCGACCTCTATGAGTTAGCCCATTTCTTTGCCTCCTCTTGACCCCGAAAAGAATCCGGGTCTCTGGCTATGACCTGCTTCATTGTAGTTGATCTACAGGGCCCCCTTCTGGATGCCCTGGACAATTACTTATAAGTCATTCATCTACCATAGCACGGTGTGATTGAATAGGTTCCCGTAGCGTCTAGCGACGCAGTACGAAGTGAAGTATTGAAAGGGAACGTACTCGGTTACTAATGTAACCTCGGTTCCCTGAGATACAGGAACGAGTACTGCGTAGCTAGCTGTGCTATGATGCTGCACGACTCTGTCGTCGCTTCAGTCGATATGAATCAGTGATCCTATGCCGAGCACCTGCTTATATAGCCAGATGCCCCGCCCATTTTGGCGGGCTCGGGCGCGCTGCTTCGCCATAGGCTCGCGCAGCTCTGCTGCGCCGTCATTGGTTCATTTCTGAAACAATGGCAGTGCAGATGCACTGCTGTGATTGAAAAAAGGCTTCAGTAAATCGGAGAAAAGGAGTTTCCCGTAGCGTCTAGCGACGCAGTACTCGTTCCCGTATCTCAGGGAACCGAGGTTACATTAGTAACCGAGTATGTTTTTTTCTGACACGGATATTGGATTGCTTCTCTATCCAGCATGCATTGCTTAAACGGTTTTATGCAACTATGCAAGCACAAATCAACTCAATTTGTGACTCACAAACTTTAAATGGCCTATTAACCTCAACAGCTGTGCATGGAAAATGAAATTGGCCTGAAACCTGTCATCATGACACAAAAAGCAGTCTGTGAGTCTGCAGCTCTCCCTAGTGGAGGTTTCTTATAATAATATCACAGCTTTCTTTGTTCAAACAGGTCAACATTTGTCCAGCATTCATGATAGTTTACCTAAAGCCAACAGACAGACAAACAAGCACAATTGCCTATTGTTACACAACAAAGATTAAATCCGATGAGAAAATGAATCCATGAAGAATCAGCTCTCAATTAAACGAGTCTGATTACAAAAAGCAATAAATTTAAATATTTGGTGACGAATATAAAATAAAGATGAAACCTCATAAGAGAAATAAAAATACCTGGATCAAATAAGGAGGAGTAGCCTATAAAAATAAGGTATTTATCGCATGTAGTGTGCAATATTATGCATATCATCCAATAAAAACAAATTAATTTTGTTTACAATAAATCATGTGCATTTGTTCTTTAAATAAATAATGTATCACATATTTTAGATATTTCTTTTGTTCACCTATTTATTATATATTTTAAAGTTGGTTACTATTTAGTGTGTTCATTTGAGGAAGAAGATGCTTAACTTCAACTGTATATGATGCCATAAATGACATCTGCTGTCTGTCACAATATTCACCCGGATGGCGATAAAGTGGTAGCGAATATATTTAACTAGGCTACTCATAACTACCGTCACAAAAGCAACGTTGACACAACCTATTTAATATTCATTAACTGCCAATTCGCCATTGGAAGAGACTTCAGCATAATCTAATTAATATTTATAATCACATCGAGGAAACGTCTGCATGGCCTAATTAATATTCATGAG
>NW_015539871.1:1047789-1062042 GCF_001515605.1 Sinocyclocheilus anshuiensis
TCAGCAGGATTCGTCATTTCCCAAAGCGGCAGGCTTGAGCTCGGGTCGGTTCGGCTGTGTGAGAAGCACTCAGAAACACAGCCCTACATCGCATCAAAAGATGAAAATGTAGACATGTATCAGAAGATGCGCACATCGGAGACACAACACACCATCGACTGATGACGATGGAAGACGGACTGGTGTCTGAAGACGATATTTGTGAGTGTTAAAATACTGAAAAGAAAAAATAGTGATAGTGTTGTAGTGCGGTACGGACACTAACTAGGGCAAGTGAGAGAAATAAGGTTATATTCAATGGCTAAAATATTCATCATCTCACTGTATTATGTGGCTTATAAAACTAACTGTGGCTAATAAATAGTTATTAATAAAAATGGTATTATATAAGACTAAAGAGACTTGTTTACTAAGGCTTTGTTGGATTCTTGAACATATTTACAGACGAAAATGTATTTGTGTGATCATTGATCCTGCTGATTTTGTAATTTTATACATTTTTAAATTGTGGGTCATATATTAATTATGTATAAAATTAGGATAGAATCTAAAACCTAGATTGAAATGACCTCTAAAAAGTGATGAGAAACATTAGATATGAGTACTGCTGATGCATGTGGACAATCATGGATCATGCTCATGTTTGTACCTGTATATACACACCACACTGTATAGAACTCCTGTCACCTTCCACTCTTATTTCACGCCAGTGCTTCGCTCAGAGAAGGAGTTTCATGATGCTGCAAAGAGGAACGACACGGAGAGAATGCAGGAGCTCATCAGAAGAGGGGTGGACATCAAAGTCAAAAATAAGGTGAGATATAACCAATACAGAAAAATATGAACAGTGCAAATCTACATGCAAGGAATGAATTATGTGCAATATACTAGACAGTCTAAAGCAGTCTTTCTAGTAAAAGATTCCCTTGAAATGGTTTAAAATTGGCTCCTTGACCAGATTTGACTAAAATAAGATGTAATAGTAATAATAAATATATATTCATTTAAATAAGCAAATAAACTATGATGTACACTTCTAAACATGGTGGCACGGTAAAGAAAGCTGAGCGGAGCATGCTGAATGTACAGGAAGCCGTGTTGCCATCCACCATGCCAATTTCTCCGCCTGGAATGTTTTGTTTTTCCCAGTTATGCACCAGAGTGACGGAAACACGCATGTTGTGGTCATCAGCACAGGATATGACCTTTGTTTTACCCTAGACAACAGTATTTATCATCTAAAACCATGGCAAAGACAATGGCTCTTGAGTCAGTGTGGATGTTTCATTTTTTCATGTGATTCTGGTTTTGCAGATGGACCGTAAGGCCTTGCACTGGGCAGCAGGAGCCGGCAGTGAGCAGGCAGTGCGTCTGCTGCTGGACCACGACATGGAGGTGGATGATATGGACAGCGTACGCGTCAAATGCATTTTGGTTGAGCGCTGCCACACTGTGTGCATAAACAGGGAACAGGTTCAAATTTAGTTGCATTTTAGGCTGAATATTTTATGTTCCGTGTATATTTACTGTATAAGCACAAATAAGTGAAATACTGCTCCACTGAATAAATCTTTAATGGGCTGCTGTTCGTTCACCATGTGGCCTGTAAATTACTGAAGGCTATGAGCTTGTTACACCAACAATGATTGAAGAGACAAAGAGTGGCCCTGAAATGCAAGGCAGAACTTTTTTAGATAATTGAGTAGTTGACTAATATGTGCCTGGGGATTTTTTTTTTATGAGAAAATATAATGATTAAGTTTTAGATTGAAATTTATATAGACGTATAAGTGAAAGTGTATTTATTTTTTATTTTTTTGGTTTATGTTGTATGTTGTAACTGGTCATCGTTTTTGTATCCTCTTTTTTTGCAGTTTACATAAATACTCCTACCATGTGACAATCATTTTTTTTATAGTAAATATTTTTTCATATGCTAAAAGCTGAATGCATAATATTTAAATGATTTAAAATTATATATACAGAAAATCTTTAAAAAAAACTTTAAAATAAAAATATTATTTTAAATTTATTTTAAATAATTATAGGATGTCAAAGAATTTTAGCGTCATTCCATTCCACATGCCTTTGGTTAAAAAAAAAATTTTTTTTAAATGTGCACACAAACTTTTCACACTGACCGCAAAGAGTGGTCCATGAAATGCAAGGGATAATTAAAACATCAAAATTTAATGTAAGATTAAAATTAATGATAATGTGTAAGTGAAAGATACTCTAAATTGTCAACATTTTTTGATCACATTTTTGTTTCTGCAGTTCATGTAAATGGTCCTGTGAAGTGCCTTTCATTTTTGAAATAAAAATTTTCCATGTAGTCCCTCAAGTAGTATTGTGGGCATAATTATCTTAATTATAACACGTGCCGTTTTATTTTATTTTAAATTAAAATAATATTAAAACATGCTGTTTATAAATATTTGATGAAGTATAGCTTGTCTCACTGTCATTCCATATGCTTTTGGTGAAAAAAGTAAATTTAGCTCCATTATTAACATTTTTACATTTATGCATTTGGTGGACACTTTTAAGTGACTCACAGCAATACATTCAAGCAAGCAATACATTTGACCAGAATGTTTATTCCCTGGGAATCAAACCCATGTCCTTAACCTTGCTAGTAGAAGTTTCTACACATGCATTGCTGTTCATGAGCTACTGGTAAACTCATAACTGGAATGCGATTGTTAATCATGTAATTAAGGAAGTGTCACTTTAGGCTAATACTGTTTTTCAAAAGTTGTTTGACTATGTGTATATGTATATTCTTTTGTTTTCCAGTTCGGTATGAACGCTCTGCTCTTGGCGGCATGGTTTGGTCACCTCTCAATCCTGAAGATCCTTGTCTCAATGGGGGCGAAGCTCACCTGTGAAAACAAAGTAAGACTCTATTGGCAGAAATCCTTGTCAAGTTTCAGATATCTTTTATCTGAGCACTCGATGTGCTCCGCTCTCTCACGGTTGACTGTGCTCTTGACGAATAGCGTTCTGAAGCCGTTCTTTAAAGACCACTAACCAATACAAATGAGATTGATGTGTGTACTGGCCTACATTCAGGTTTCAACATTCATTTCAATGCGTCTCACGGTCTCTTTTTTTTCTTTCAGAATGGCTTGAATCTCTTGCACTGTGCTGCACAGAGGGGTCACATCAGTATTTTGGAGTATATTATGGAAGATCTGGAAAACGTGCAGCTTAATAAAGTCGACAAGGTGAGAATCTCATGTTTTGCCATAGTGCCCATGATCTTGAAGTGTAATGTCTTTTAATTGTACCCTCAGTTCCCTGCTAAAAACTAGAGCCCAGACAAAGTTTAGAGACACAATGGGTTTTGTTTTCCAATGTATTGTATGTACAAGAACATCTTAAGGTGCTTTTACACTAGTTGATACAAATATGTAAGATCAGCTTTGTAGGTGTTGAAGGAGGTGGTCAGTTTTACAGAATTTGTTTAAGGTTATGTTTGCTTACATTTTGATCACATGACATTTTGATCATCACTTTCCGAAAATGTTTGGGGTTTTCTTCCACATACTGTATTTGCTGACGCTTTAAAAAAAAAAAGAAAAGATTTGCAACATTCTGTCATAAATGTTGTAAGTCTTTTGAGGCTCAGTTTTATGCACTGATTCAAAGTAAAAGTAGAAAGTAGAAGATAGGTGTTTTCATCAGAGAGACTGATAACGACTGTGTTGATTGCACAGTGTTCATGCAAATACCAGTTAAACATTTTCAAGGAATGGCTTTACGGAAGGAATTGTCCTGAGTTTTGTTGACTTAAAAAGCAGGCAGTGAACAGGAGCTGTCAAGCATCGGAAAGGACAAATAGCTTCATGAAATTCAAATGTAATTTGTAAACAGTAGGACAGGACAAAATTTTGTCCATGAAGAGTTTATTGGATCATTTGTTTGTGTGGATTGATTTGCTAATATGATTTTTCTCTGCCTTGGTTAGAAATTCAAATCAGAGGTGAAGAAAATAAATGAATCATGCACAGTCAGTATGATTTTTTTTACCAGATGTCGGTAACAACACAAGTAATTCATACAAAGAAAACAAAACAAATAAGTTCAGAAATTAAGTTATATGTGATAAAATTGAATGACCCAGGGAAAAAGTATTGAACACATGAAGAAAGGGAGGTGCAAAAAGGCATGGAAAGCCAAGACTCCAGCTGAAATCTATCAGTGATTAGAAAGCAATCCTGCCCCTAGTCAGAGGAAATTAATATTAGCTGCTTCAGTCCCAACACCTACAGTACCAGGATGATGAAGATGAAACAAGGGTGGACATTTCAGCAAGACATTGATCCCAAACACAGCCTCAACAAAGGCTTTTGTACTAAGTATTAAATACATTTCAGTAGTGCAATACTTTTTCCCTGCGTCATTCCATTTTATTACACATAACTTAATTTCTGAACTTATTTGTGACCCTGGACCACAAAACCAGTCATAAGGGTCAATTTTTTGAAATTGAGATTTATACATCATCTGAATGCTGAATAAATAAGCTTTCCAAATGTATGGTTTGTTGTGAAAGGGCAATATTTGGCTGAGATAAACTATTTGAAAATCTGAAATCTGAGGGTGCAAAAAAATCAAAATACTGAGAAAATCACCTTTAAAGTTGTCCAAATTAAGTTCTTAGCAATGCATATTAAGTTTTGATATATTTACGGTAGGAAATTTACAAAATATCTTCATGGAACATGATCTTTACTTAATATCCTAATGATTTTTGGCATAAAAGAAAAATCGATAATTTTGACCCAAACAATATTTTTTTTGGCTATTGCTGAAAATATACCCCAGCGACTTAAGACTGGTTTTGTGGTCCAGGGTCACATTTGTTTTGTTTTCTTTGTATGTATGAATTACTTGGTTTGTTACTGGCATCTGGTGAAAATTTCATGTCAGCAGCACCTTTAGAAATATATTTACTGGGAAAAATGGTGACGTGTTCAATACTTATTTTATTAAACCCGCTGTATTATGAATGTCAACAGGGTCAATTTTGATGTCTTGTTGTCTTAAAACTCTGATTTAAGTTTTTCCAGTTGTTGTGAATTGTGCTACTCATTACACATGAGCTTATGAGATTTATGCCCCGTTAGGTGTTCTGCAAAGTAGATCAATAATATGAATATCACACAATCACTGTTCTCGAGTAGTTTCATTGTGCTTTGTCAAAACATCCCTGCTGAAAAAAGCAATAGAAACCATCAGAGAATTTGTAATGGTTTTACTAGTTATAATGGGAATTGTATTGGTTTTCATGGAAACTGTAATGGACCCTGTTGGTCTCTACTGGTAATAGGTTGCCTTCTATTGGTGGCTTGTTAAAATCACTAAATCTTAAAGGTGACATATCATGAAAATCTGACTTTTCCAGGTTTTAAGTACTATAATCAGGTCCCCGGTGCATCTACCAACCAAGGAAACGTGAAAAAGATTAACCCAGTAACTTTGCTTTCGTAAGCCTTTTTTTCTGCGTCTGAAAAAACGATCACGTCTGATTTCGCTCCCCTAGTGACGTTACAAAGGGATCTCATTATAATATTACCGCCCTTTAATCTGTAATTTTCCACCCATTTCGCCCTCATTTTGATTTTGCAAGCAACGAAGGTGTACCAGTTCTAATGCCATGGTGAAAGTTTGACCAAAACATGCTAACTGTTCTGTCATTGGCTGCACAGACGAGGACAGAACACTATTTAGAGTCCCAGCCTCAGAGGAGACAACAGAGCAGTGGATTTATTGATTTATTTAAGCTACTGTATATTGCTGCTGCCACACAGATTAAAAAAAACATGCAATTTATTTCTCAGCTGTTTACCTTCACAGACATATAACCGACTGTTTTTGTAACTCGTGTGTTTTTAACGTAAACTTGTGTGTGAATAAGAACTTAGTTTAGTACTCACATGCTGTGACAGCCGCTTTCTGTCTGTGTGCACTCAGAAAACTCAGATATTTCAGAAGTTTAAACTAATATGGTTTAAAACGCATGATTTCAGTGCGATAAACATGATAATCAGAAACAAAAAAGCTGTTTTAGCAGGTACGAGCTGTAATGGCGCAGCTCTATTCTGGAAAAGGGGGCGGGGAGCAGCAGCTCATTTGCATTTAAAGAGACAGGCACGAAAAACAGCGTGTTTCTGCTTCCACTCAAAATAGCCATTTTCAAAATTATATAATAAATGATCTGTGGGGTATTTTGAGCTGAAACTTCACAGACACATTCTGGGGACAACAGAGACTTGTATTACATACTGTAAAAAGTGGCATAATATGTCTCCTTTAATGGAAAAACACACTACAGCAAACAATTTTTCAATGGTTTTAATGGTTAAAAGTTTGGTTTGGTTTGTTTGTAATGGTATTTGTAGTGGAAACCATCAGAATTTCTGTGATGGTTTCTATTGTTTGTTTGTTTTTTCAGCAGGGATGTTTTATTACCCATTGAAATAATAACAGATGAAGCAAAGCTATAAAACTTTTATGGAAACTACACCTTTCCATTACACAAAATGCTCTTTATAATGGAAATAGGTTCTTCAGATTATTAAAATATTCTTAACATTAAGAGATTATTTTAAGAACTGTCCACAGAATGGTTCTTTGAGGAACCAAAAATGGTTCTTCTATTGCATTGCTATGAAACCCCCCTGTGGTAACCTTTATTTTAAAGAGTGTAGTACTGTACATTATGTCCTTTCTAACGTGTGTCCATCTGCTGTGTCAGTCAGGTAAGACAGCGTTTCATTTGGCCGCGGAGCATGGACACCTGGAGGTGGTGGAGTTTCTCATTGGTATGGGCTGTGTTCATGACCTCAAGGACAAGGTGAGGGACAGCAAGAGTCAAGGGTGCACAGACGCTCCTCAGTGTGTGCTAATTAGATTTTCTCTACTACTAGATGTAAAATGCCAAAGTAGAGGGCAAAGCGAGCCAAAGTTTTCAGAATAACGTTTCTTCATTCAGAAGAACTTGTCAATGTGATCCAAATAAAAACTCTAGACTTGAGTGGTGTGGCACTGAATTTTTATTTTAATCGGTGTTTGCTGACATCAAATGTGCCATGTGAGGTTAAACAAAAAAAATCTAAATTGCAACATGATAATATAAGATACCTTATCTCTAATTCACTATGGCAATGGCATGCCCATTGAAAATATGATATTTATATAAGAAAAAAAGACATGCAGAATGGTGCCAAATTCAGAGGTTCCAAAGAAATTGTCAAAATAGAAAACAAATCAACTACAAATGTATAAATCTGACCTAACTACAAAAGAAAAAGAGAAACTAAACACATTCAGCATGTGCATCACCTGCCCTACTTTGGTTAGTTAAACTAACCAAAACAAAAACATACAAAGAATGGGAAAACATTGGCAATAACGAAGGAAAAATAAATGATAAACATTGATGCAGCACTAATATGATGTTCATGAACTGCAGGAGGAAAACACTGCACTGCATTTGGCAGCTAAGCAAGGCCACAGTGACGTCCTACAGAAGATCATGGAAACCGGGGAGAGCATTGATGAAAAAAACATTGTAAGTAGATCCCGTTTTTGTGTGCATTTATAAGAGTTTCTTTTGGTTTTGGTGTTATTTGCTTCACATTGTGATCTTTTATCAGGATGGCATGACGGCTTTACATTTGGCAGCTGAAGGAGGGCATTACGAATGTATCAGACTCTTGCTGGAGGCTGGCTGCAATGTTAATGAACTTACTCATGTGAGGACATTGTTTTATACTATCATCAGTCTGTATAATAAGTTAACTAATGCGGTTTTCAACTTTCAGTACAAGTCAAAGCACACCGTAAAGTGTTTCTTCTTATAGAGTAACAGGACAGCTCTTCATCTGGTGACCCTGCATGGCTCAGGAAGAGAGATCAAACTGCTGGTACAGGCTGGGATCAATCTGGATTCAGTAGACACAGTGAGTACTAAAACCCCCAGCTTAGTTGCTTTTGTAGAACAGGGGAGAATTTTAGGGGAAAAATTCACTATGGCAATGGCATGCCCATTGAAAACAACTAATTTGCTGGATTCTCTCGTTAGCGGTGTCCAATAATAATGCTCTGCATAACAGATATGCACACACCTATATGTACAGTATAGGTACAAGCAGGGCCATCCTTAGCTTCGTGATCACGTTCCGGGGGGGCCCTAAGGACAGCACTGGGTACAAGGCCATCTTGATTATGTTACAGACATGTTTAAGACATAATATTATACAGAAGTTTTACTGCATCATTCAGCTGTTTTTTTCCTTTAAGAGCATGACAAAAGCACTATTTGGGACAAGTATTTTGTGGATTTATTCCTGTCCAATTGTCAGTGTTAAAGGCAACATTATGGGGAGTGTTACGTTTCATTATTTTGCTAAAATTATGGGAATGTTACTTTTGAATGTTCTATAAACCATCTTAGATTCGTATCCAACTGAAATGTTTCAGAAAAAAGTTCCATAAAAATTTTTTATTAGACATTATTATTATTAGACATTTTGAATGAACATTCTATTAACGTTACTTGTTCATAAACTGTTAGAACCTTGCCAGAATGTGAGCTAAAGTTCTGAGAACATTCTCTGTTAGCTGGGTAGCAAATACACATGCATGCACACATCTAAGGCCACACCCAGACAACATTAACGCCTCTTAAAGAAAAAAAAGTACACTGATGAAAGAATTAATTTTAGTAAGATCACAATGTGGAGTGCATAATTTGGGCACATTTGACAATTTACCTGATTCGTGAGTCAGGAGCTAAAACATCAGAAACTTTACAATTTTAAGTTTTACAATTCAGAATATTGAAAGTATTTACAGACATATTTCCTTACCAGCAACATACTTCAGCTCTGCACTTGGCAGTACTCAACAACTCCACAGGAATAGTCAAGGATCTTGTCGATGCGGGATGCGACCTGGACATCTTTGACAATGTGAGTGTTTCACATTTATGATTTCACGGATTAAGGAAATGGTTTCTTCACTCATTCATCAACAATTGTTCCTCACAGCGGCTTCAAACTGCTTTGCACATAGCAGCAGAACACGGACGGCAGAACATCGCTGAGATGATCCTGATATCTGGAGTCAACCTCAATCTGCTCGACAAGGTGCAAATTACTGTTGTCGTACTTGAGTGTGGTTGATACATTTTCATATTGTAATACACTTGTGATCAAACAGTTGAACAAAAGATATTTACAGCAGGGAAAGACATCACTGGATGTTGCAGCACGAGGCAACCATGTGAATGTCATTGACATGATTATCAAAGCTGACAGATTTTACAAATGGGAGAAGGTATGTTCAGTGTATATATAGCTTAAATTAATTGATTCCGATATCATTTGAATATTAAAGATTTTAAATGTTCATTTGCTTTCTAGGAAAATGTGACGAGTGACTCTGACTCTCTGGTGGGAACGAGTCTTACCTTTAAGCAAGATCATCGACAGGAGACACAACATATCCGATCTGTCCTGTGGAAACTTGCCTCCAAATATCTCAAACCAGGCGAGTGGAAAACACTGGCTCGGCACTGGAAGTTCTCAGATGCACATATTCGAGCCATAGAGCACCAATGGACAGGTACGTAATTTAACGTAATCTGCTGAGTACATCTTAAAAAAAAAAGTATATATATATATATCAAAAACAGCTAATTCCGTTTTTAACAATTTTCAAAAATCATGTTTTTTCATTGTGTGTTCCAATTAATCTCAATCAAACTGCAGTTGGGTTATTTTGATTAGGTTAAAAAATACAACTAAACTAAAGTTATATAACTAAAAAACACAGCTAACTAACACAATAAAAAACAATAAAAACATAATAAAAAAACATGATTTTTGAAAAATGTAAATAATGTTTAATAATGTTTTTGCAAATAAACTCTTCATATATATCAAAAAATCCTAAAAATGCTTCATTGTTTTTACAGTATATTAAGCAGCACAACTCTTTTCAATATTGATAATCATAAATGTTTCTTGAATATTAAATCAGTATATTAGAATGATTTCTGAAGGATCATGTGACACTGAAGACTGGAGTAATGATGCGGAAAATTCAGCTTTGCATCACGGAAATAAATTAAATTTTAAAATATATTCAAATAGAAAACTGTTATTTTAAATTGTAATATTTTACAATATTACTGTTTTACTGTATTTCTAAGAAATAAATGCAAACAAAAAATAATTAAAAAATGACTGACTCCAAACTTTTGAACACTACGATTTTTTAGTTAGAATATGATTTAAATTAAAAGCAAAATTGTATTCTATGTAACCCCTTAAAATGTAATGATTATAAATGGGGAAATACAAATGGGTTTATTTTATTAGAAGTAAATAACTTTTCTTAATGGGGCTACAAATGCTTTCCTGAAAATGCCAAAAATCCTAATGTCAAAATATGCACAAAAATACAAAACGTCTGAATATACGAGGTCTGGAAATAGACATTTCTCAGACGTTTTCTGAAGACATGCTGTTTTTATTACACTAAGGAAAATAGGTTCATTACATGAGCCAGTAAACATAGCAATTAGTGTAAAGCAGTCTGCTTAACTTTGAATTCTAAATCAGAAAACAACACCTCTAAGAGCCCTTGTATTCCTCAGCACTATTACTCAAACAGTTAGACTAACCTTCAATTTGCACCATTTTCCCAAATGTAGTGCATAGTTCTCACAGGGCAGCCCCAGTGTGTTCAGTGTGATAAGATATCTGCCATAGTGATGACAAGCTCTGAACTTTAAAAGGTACAAAGAGCTACAAGGAGCACGGGCATAGGATGCTGCTCATCTGGCTGCACGGAGTGATCTCCGCTGGAGAAAACCCCATCAAGGGCTTGTACGAAGGTCTGACTGGAATCTCAATGACTGATTTGGCAGGTGAATTCAGCATTACGCTTCATATGTGTATAAGATCTGTTTCTAAACCTACTGTGATGCCTATCTAGACAGAATTTTTATGCATCACATGTGCATTTAAGACTCAAAGGCAGCAACATGAAAATCTTGTTGGCAGAATTGCATGTGTCTTTTTTGGAAGGCAATTCCAGAATGCATTGTAGTGAATTTGTATGCAAATTCAATTTTAAAATTCTAGTTAGGTTATTATTCTGGCCAAGAACCGATAACTTTATATGTCTATCTTTTCATGTATGTGACCAACTAAAGTTTTGCATGACATTTTGACTAGGATTATGCCTTAGATGATTGTAAGCAGCAAGAAAACTTTCTGGGTTTCGGATCAGAGCTATTGAGTATATATTTTTTTATAGTTTCACGGTCTACAACCTTGCTTTACCTTCCCTCTTTTATAACTTTTTTTTTTCTTCCAAACAGAAAGCATGCGACAGCAGGCAAATGCGGATCCGTCTTCTGCTAAAAAATGCTCTACAATGTAATGTGAGATTTATTGAGAAAGGTCTAGACTGAGCACGTACCAACCAGGAGATTGGATGCTCTTCAAATACACAGCACTGACGAAACACAAATACTCCCTCAAATATAACCTCAGTGATGTGACTGAGAAGAAAACTTAGCCTGTTCACACCCAGAGCAAATATTTACAGCAAACATGACTTTGGATTGAAATGATGTGTTTCTGTGGAACCATTCATATTGAGAAAATATGACACTTTTTTGAAGAACAGGTAGATTTCTCTCTCTCTCTCTCTCTCTCTCTCTCTCTCTCTCTCTGTGTCTCTCTGTCTGTCGAAAAACATGCCAAGCAATAACTTTATTGGTCATGCTGAATTTCACTTTTCACATTTAATTTTTACAGTTATGCATGTATTTCTGTCCTATTTATTTGTAGTGGCAGCTTTTCTGCTGTAATTGTTATTTTTAAGACTAGAAACAAAAACAATACTAATACAGATGCATAGCTCAGGATACTGGGTAACACGTTTTATGCGTGTTTGAAATGTGTGTGATCATCCTGTTCATTATAGGATTTGCAAGACTGAAAGGCCCGAACCTTTTTATTGTATGTGCAAATGTTCTTATATGAACACGGGACAAAAGAGTGAAGAAGGTGCAATGAAATTAAGAGAATAAACCACTGTAGTATTTTATGCAGATTAGGGCTGGGTTGACATCAAGTTCTCTCTTTTTTTTTTTTTTAGTAAATCCCAACAAGCTTTGTGCTTTGTTACTTTTGATATAAAACAAAGCTTAGCTTTAAAATTCTGTCACTTTTTTTTAGGAAATTCAAACAATAAATACAGTTTTGGCGCTTTTTAATGAAGTGTGACAGATGGCTGTAGCACCTCATTTCGAGCGCACGTGAACCAAACATATTTTCCCCTTTACTTCTAGTTATTGTATGAAATAAACATGAATGAACATCGGAAGTTGTTGAAAATGTATCATGTCTCATGCAAGTGCTCAATCAGTTTTCAGCTGCGGAAAGAACAGCTTGTTAACGATGTCACGTAACGTTTACCTCAGAAAAGCCATTCAGTGCCCATAGCTGGACAGTTAGCTATAAATAAACTCTATAGAGAAGAATTTTGGTGAATATATGCACTGTTACATATTTATAATATTTTTTACTTAACCTGTTCTCCGATATTTGAATAAATCCATCATCAAAACACGTTTATATGACAGCCACCATTTAAATGTTTATATTTAAAAAATGAATTGGAGCATAGTTATATCATTAAGTATAGGCTTAGTATATCTTCTTCCCTTTACAGTTTACAGCATTAGTTGAGATTTCTTTACTTGAGAAAAACTGACATGTTTTGTACCTGATACGTATCCAAATGAATCAGTATCGAATCGAGATCAGAACTGAATCGAATCACACGCTTGAGAATCAAAATTTGTGTCAACCCAGTTTTTATGCAAACATTCTGAATATATTCAGCCTGCCTAAGCAAGAGATGTGTAAATGTTGGTTATGATGTTAAAGATGCCTGAAAAATGCGTAGACTGTAACTGAAACTGTACTTGTTTGAGTCACTGTATGCAGCATGACTAGAGTTGTTGTTAAGGTGTTGATTTTTTCCCACACTAAAAGGCTGTTATTTAATTTAGTTTAATTGTAGATTGCACTTAAAACTCTATCTAGATATTTGTGTCATTTTTGTTATAATGGCTTTAGTGGACTGTGACTCGACAGGAAATTAAGTGCTGATCTGAAGCAGGTTAAAAGTTAATATTGACATGAAAATATTTCTGCCAAGACAAAAGATGCAAATTTACAGTCACCAGTGGTTATCGGGTAGTAACCAAATGTTACTATGTACGCCAACCAAAATGCTAGTCAAGTGCATCACATTGCCATTTTTAAATGAGGTGAAAATATGACGCAAACAGATCAATCAAAACCAGCCATCTCTGAGGAACAGGCAGCTGTTTTCTTTTGGAATTATTTTGCAAGCTGTCTCCAAGCAACACAAGCCGTCTCAATAAATATAAATATTACAACAGGAAGTTCTGCTTATTTCATTCTGTATTTTCATTGCCACAAGGTTTCCTCTCAATAATTAGTGCAATAATCTTTGTGTAATCTTTCTGTAATAGTCCATAATATTTGTTTAATTGTTTTGGACTGTTTTCACATGTAATTGGTGCTTGTTCTGTGCATATTTCATTCCTGATTCAGAAGCGATCGTTTAAAGTTAAAACATCTTAATGATGGATTTGTTTATTACAAACATGCAGCTTTTCACTTCACAAGATGTTAACTGGTGGACTGGAGTGGTGTGGATTACTTGTGGATTATTATGATGTTTTTATCAGCTGTTTGGACTCTCAATCTGACGGCACCCATTCACTGCAGAGGATCCATTGCTGAACAAGTGAGATAATGCTACATTTCTCCAAATCTGTTCTGATGAAGAAACAAACTCATCTACATCTTGGATGGCCTGAGGTTGAGTAAATTTGCAGCAAATTTACATTTTTGGGTGAACTGTTCCTTTAAGCCAGCGGCATTCACATCCACCTCTATTCTGATCCTGATGTTTCACTCCGAAAAACGTCACAATACTGTTGTAATGTTGGTTGCAACTTCTGTTTCATGCCAAGTTTAATGTGCTGGCACCTTCAAAAAACTATTATGGTGGTACCAGATCATAATATCATGGTACTGAATGATTACTATATTCATATACAGGTGCATCTCAATAAATTAGAATGTCGTGGAAAAGTTCATTTATTTCAGTAATTCAACTCAA
>NW_015539871.1:1062830-1065855 GCF_001515605.1 Sinocyclocheilus anshuiensis
GTGAACTTCACAAGGAATGGACTGAGGCTGGGGTCAAGGCATCAAGAGCCACCACACACAGACGTGTCGAGGAATTTGGCTACAGTTGTCGTATCCTCTTTTTAAGCCACTCCTGAACCACAGACAACGTCAGAGGAGTCTTACCTGGGCTAAGGAGAAGAAGATCTGGACTGTTGCCCAGTGGTCCAAAGTTCTCTTTTCAGATGAGAGCAAGTTTTGTATTTCATTTGGAAACTAAGGTCCTAGAGTCTGGAGGAAGGGTGGAGAAGCTCGTAGCCCAAGTTGCTTGAAGTCCAGTGTTAGGTTTCCACAGTCTGTGATGATTTGGGGTGCAATGTCATCTGCTGGTGTTGGTCCATTGTGTTTTTTGAAAACCAATGTCACTGCACCCATTTACCAAGAAATTTTGGAGCACTTCATGCTTCCTTCTGCTGACCAGCTTTTTGAAGATGCTGATTTCATTTTCCAGCAGGATTTGGCACCTGCCAACACTGCCAAAAGCACCAAAAGTTGGTTAAATGACCATGGTGTTGGTGTGCTTGACTGGCCAGCAAACTCACCAGACCTGAACCCCATAGAGAATCTATGCTTCCATACCACCTCAGTTGTGCCACAAACTGATCACCTCCATGCCACGCCGAATTGAGGCAGTAATTAAAGCAAAAGGAGCCCCTACCAAGTATTGAGTACACGTACAGTAAATGAACATACTTTCCAGAAGGCCAACAATTCACTAAAAATGTTTTTTTTATTGGTCTTATGAAGTATTCTAATTTGTTGTTCTGAATTGGTGGGTTTTTGTTAAATGTGAGCCAAAATCATCACAATGAAAAGAACCAAAGACTTAAACTACTTCAGTCTGTGTGCATTGAATTTATTTAATACACGAGTTTCACAATTTGAGTTGAATTAATGAAATAAATGAACTTTTCCATGACATTCTAATTTATTGAGATGCATTATTTAGGTGATGGTCTAAAACAAATAATAATCTGGCCTACTCTGGTAGAGACATGAATTTATTTGCATGCCATAAATTTGTAATGCCCAATTCATTAATCTGATTCTTATGTAAACACTTTAATAAGATATGAATAATTTTTATTGTGTAGCCATAGCAGTGTTTTAATTGTATGGTAATGATTTAGTGAACATAATTGGCAGGTGAGAGTTTAACATACGCAGAACGTGTAATAAATTGTTGTAAATCTATAATAATGATCAATACCTGTCTTTTGCGGTTACACGGCGTTTATTTAAGTAAATAATGACACTTTTACATTTGTTTCCAAATCAAAGACTCCTGATAGGTCACTTGGAAAAGGTAAGAGATTTATACAATCTTGTGTTGAAACGAGTTTCGGTTTATATCAGTGCATGACTCCAACAGACATAATAACATTGACAACATTCATACAAACAAACCAAGTACATAACAAAAAAATAACACCAACGTAAAAAAGGCAGAAAATTAAGTTCAAGCAGTAAAAAGTGCTAAATTTAACAAATACGTGCATTTTATATTGTGTAAGGCAACCAGGTCAAAATATGGCATTCTATGAAAACTCTTACCATGTAATAAATTTCACTTATTTACAGTCATAATACTTAACAAAATATTGTTTATTTTCCGTAAAGTAAAAATAGGCTCTTTAAAGTCCATTCACATTTGACTGAGTTTAAGGTCATAGAAAAACAGAATACCGGAACGTGATCTCTGAATGTTGTGTAGCTGAAACGGGTTAAATTCAGATCCCGATTCATCTAGTCAACATTCAGAAGATGCTTGTATGAAGCCTGTTGGTCTCTCTACGATTCATTGTCACTCTTACGGTTGTTGCTCAGATTTGTCCTCTGCACTTCCAGCTCCTCTGCACTGACCATCTCTGGACTGATAGCGGCGTACCGTGTCCCATGAAACTGACGCAGGTGTATCTACGGAGTAAAAGCAGAGTAGCAATGCAAATTAAGCCCCTGAAATCACAACATGATTGCATTGTTTTTAATCACTATTCACTGAAAATGTCAAGCTTTAGCATCATAAAACTGGTCCTTATGTCTTTAAAACAGGCCGTCTTTATTCACTGAGAATCTAATTCCAAAAAGTCGTTAACTATTGCAGTCTGATCATTGAGTCGTGAGTTTGTGAATCAAAAGAACAATTTATTCAAGAACTGATTTTTAGCAAATAACAAATTACTCTGTTTCTCACAAAAATCTATCATATGGCTAAGATTCAGACACAAGTCTGACTACTTGCTTCTTTTTGAACTTTTAAAGCTTTGGATTACTATAATTGCAGGAAAATGAGCATGTCAAATTTTCTTCATACATGTTCCACAGAAGAAAGTCAGTTATTTGGGGTCGGAACAACATGAGGGTGAGTAAATAATCACAGTATTTTAATTTTTGGTTGAAATATTCCTTTCAACAACTTGAAACTCACTTGTATGTACAGGTTGACTTCTGCACTTCTGCACAGATATGGGAAGTTTCCTCCTGTTTTGAGGTGAGCTCTTCTAGCGTTGGGGTACAGCTTATACATTTCTTCCTTTGCCTCATGTGACAGGGCACTCTGATCAAAAACCTAAGTGAAAATATTTTTAAAATGTTAAACTTGCATCTTATTTCTGTAACTTATGTAGAGTGTTTCAGTTCTAGAGTTCTAGAATCACAAAACATTATACAAAGTTTAAAATAATTAAGAATTTTTTGTTTTAAATGATTTCAAAAGAAGTCTCTTATGTTAAATTTATTTGATTACAAATATTGCAATAACGGTAATGTTGTGAAATATTGCTACAATTTAAAAATTGTTTTCTTTTTTTAATACATTTTAAAGGGGTCATGTGATGCGATTTCAATTTTTCCTTTCTCTTTGGCGTGTTACAAGCTCTTGGTGAATAAAGAAGATCTGTAAAGTTGCAAAGACTAAAGTCTCAAATCCAAAGAGATATTCTTTATAAAAGTTAAGAGTCAACCACGCCTACCTAAAACGGCTCGTTCTAACACGCCCCCACATACC
>NW_015539871.1:1066252-1085308 GCF_001515605.1 Sinocyclocheilus anshuiensis
AAGTCTCAAATCCAAAGAGATATTCTTTATAAAAGTTAAGAGTCAGCCACACCTACCTAAAACGGCTCGTTCTAACACGCCTCCACATACCTACGTCACTGTGTGGGAAGATTTGCATAACGCCGCCCAAATGTTCACGCAAAGAAAGGAGTAACTTCTATTCTTGCTGTAGTATTGTTGTTGCCGTCGCCGCCATGTCGTGAAGGTGCTGTGTTTCGTTGTGAAAGCGAAACTACTTTGTTTGGCCTTCCAAAAGAGGATGATATCTGCTTCGTCATGCCTAGAGCTGATCCGTGCTGGTCGCTGAGGAAATACAACAACTTTGCGCTGTGGATCGCCGGATCGGCTTTCACCGTGGACGAAGCGGAGTCCAGCCCGGGGTCGTCACATGTGGTTGCCGCAAGCCCTCCGGACGCTCCTTCGTCGAATCCGCCGCCTCTGCTCACTCTAGCCCTCCGGGCATTCCTCACTCTAGCCCCCCGCCTCTGCTCACTCTAGGCCGCCGTGTGTGACGCTGTGTTTTGTTGTGAAAGTGAAACTACTTTGTTTGGCCTTCCAAAAGAGGACACGACTAGAAATCAGTGGTTAAGTTGTATTTACAAAGCTGGCCAATCACAGCACACCTTGCTTTTCAGACCGACCAAAATCGACGTGTTTCAGAAAGGCGGGGCATAGAGGAGAAACAATAATGTACAGTATGTGGAAAATAATGTGTTTTTTTAACCTTAAACCGCATAAACACATTTCATTACACCAAATACACAAAATAATGTTCTTTTTAGCAACATCATATAACCCCTTTAAAATATAACTTACTCCTGTGATGGAAACGCTGATTCATTCTAATATGCTGGTTTGGTGCTTAAAGGTAGGGTAGGCGATTCCGGAAAGGCTAGCGATAGCAAGTTAGGTTTGAAAGCAAGATCCCCACTCTCCCTGCAAAAACAATTTGCAAAGCCACGCCTCCTCCAAACCACACGAACGCGTTCAGGCATCAGCAGTGTTGCTAAGTCTGCGTTTTTTTTCCGTGGAATTGGTCTACTTTAAATGGATAGTTCACCCAAAAATGAAAATTCTGTCATTAATTACTCACCTTCATGTTGTTCCAAACCCGTAAGACCTTCGTTCATCTTCGGAGCACAAATTAAGATATGTTTGATAAAATCCGAGAGCTCTCTGACCCTCCCATAGACAGCAATGTAATTACCACGATCAAGGCCCAGAAACATAGCAAGGAGATCTGTAAAATAAACCATGTGACATCAGGGGTTCAACCGTAATTTACGAAGCTACGAGAATACTTTTTGTGCGCAAAAGAAAAAAACAAAAAACGACTTTATTCAACAATTAGTCTCCTCCACGTCACCCTGTAGCGCCATTTTGGAGAATATCCACTGAACGTAAACAGCATATGCTGTTTTCGTTCAAATCAAAGCGTAAACGACGTAAACAGCATATCCGTGTGGCACAGCTGACACAAAACAGCATATGCTGTTTACGTTCAGTGGATATTCTCCAAAATGGCACTACAGGGTGACGCGGAGGAGACTGTTGAATAAAGTCTTTTTTTGTTTTTTTCTTTTGCGCACAATAAGTATTCTCGTAGCTTCGTAAATTACAGTTGAACCCCTGATGTCACATGGTTTATTTTACAGATCTCCTTGCTACATTTCTGGACCTTGATCGTGGTAGTAACCTATGCAGGGTCAGACAGCTCTCAGATTCCATCAAAAATATCTTAATTTGTGTTCCGAAGATGAACGAAGGTCTTACGGGTTTAGAATGACATGAGGGTAAGTAAATAATTACAGAATTTTCATTTTTGGGTGAACTATCCCTTTAACGCGGTTGCCGCGGGTTGTTTTTCATGTCCGCAGGTTGAAGCGACCCCAATAACGTGATATTTAGCCCCTGGAATGCGAATTTTACTAGGGTAACCCTGCCAAAAAACATGTATTTTATGTGTATTTTACCCCCCGCAACGCGATTGGGCTAGTTTTGAGTAGCAATTGGGCAGGTTTTGTTGTGAAAACCTGGCAACCCTGGGCATCAGGCTATCGTAATGTTCAGACCGACCATTTTGATTGGACGAACATTTTATGGTCTTATGCCTTCCACAGATGATATAAATACATTTAGACCACTTAACTTATTGGGATGTAAAAAGACTTTCAACCAGCATAACAATGTTTTGAACCAAATCACCTTACCCTGCCTTTAAGAAATTTCTTATTACGTTGAAAAGGGTTTTTGCTGCATAATATTTTTGTGGAAATTGTGATGCACAAGGTAAAAAAAATAAAATAACTTTTTTACATCAGTGCCACATTAAATTGATCAAAGGTGACATTAACAACATTTATAATATTACAAAAAATGTCTATTTCAAATTAATGCTTTCACTGAACTTTCTATTCATCAAAGAATCCTGGAAAAAATATACCAGTTTTTACAAAGCAGCAAAACCATTTTCAAAATTGATTATAATACCATTAATAATAATTGAGCAGCAATAATAATTAATAATTGAGTAGCAGATCAACATATTAGAATGATTTCTGTAGGATCATGTGACACTGAAGACTGGAGTAATGATGCTGAAAATTCAGCTTTCTGCATCACAGAAATAAATTACATTTTAATATATCTTCAAATAAGAAACACAACATCACAATATTACAGTTTTTACTATATTTTTGATCAAATAAATGCAGGTTTGGTGATCAAAACAACTGAAAAAAAATCGCAACTATTTCAGACTTTCGACCGGTAGTGTATAAATAAGACCTACATCCATTATAGTGACGGCAATATCCTTTATCTTGTGAGGTTCCACATAGGAGTTTTGGCAGTTCAGCGTGAGTCGAGAGGCCAGTTCACTCTGGTTCAGGCTTTCCAGCTGAAGCACAAACAGAGCGCGCTTTGTTGATAAATGAGCAAAGAGTGAGACAAATTACCTTCACACATCAGTATGAGATCTATTACTAACTACATCAATCCAGAAGAAGCACTAAATGTGGTTTGATTTATGTGCAGTTTTCACTTTTCACAAAACTATTTCAGTACAATGAAAGTTTGCATATTTACACATTTCATGTGCATATTAAATGTCCTTAAGGCAACAAACCGACTTCGAGAAATGCTCTGAATGTATGATTTTTAATCATTTTTTGGTGACATTTTACTAGAGGTAGGCCAAATATTGTAGCATTACATTAATTATATCATCAACACTGTAAACAGTCAGTAGTACAGTAGAAATACTCACTCTGTCAACCATAAAGTCAATTGCATCTGCCATTTTTGGGTCCACAGGTCCTTTGGCAAAGTTACCAAGCACAATCTTTTTGAGCATGAAAGCAGGCATCAACCAGAAACTAGAAAAGAAACATTATACATGAGACAAATGCACAATGATGGAGACGTTACCACTGTAAAAGTATCCGGTATAACCTGTTTGCTGTCCAAGTCTGGTTGAAGATCGATGTGTCGCTAAATGAGTTGCACAGGATCAGAGAATGAACTCTGGGAGATTTATGCGTGACTTCAGCAAATTTCTGAGCCAGGAATCCTCCCAGAGAGGCACCAAACAAATGCACCTGCGCAGACAGAGAACAAAAAACAGGTTGTGAAAGAGACCCATTTCTCGTCTTGTATATATAAAACAATCAATACACCGTACCTTGTCCAGTTGTAAGTGGTCTAAAAGCTTCCTAAATCCATCACAAAATTCCAACAGATCCCAATAGACAGGATACTGGAGCTGGATACGGCAATATCAAGTTACACATCATGGAATAAAAAAGAAAAAAAAGCAATAGTGTCAGAAGAGAAGCAAAGGGACATGTTAGTTATGCAAAATGCCATTTTTGAAATGGAAATCAACTGAATAAAGCTTTCAATTGTTAACAGATATCTATTCCAGCAGGACTATCTGTAGTTGATGTGAAAACATACAGAGATGACGCGGTAGCCCCATCCGGAGAGAGCCAGCACCTGCTGGAAGAAAACCTCTGCCGTGCCACTCACAGGCGGGAGGAAGATGATGGGGCACCTGATGCTTTTCGGCCCAGCATCATACAACGACCAGACTTTACTGTCATCATCATCCACGATTATCTACAGAAGATGCACAGGCAAGACGTCTCACAAATGCGCAACATCAGCCTCATAATATACATATATTATTCTAATTTACATTTATGGAAGTTCTATTTCATTTAATTTTAACTATACTTTTTTTTTTAAATGTTAGTTAACAATGTCAAATGACAATTATGCATTGTTTTCTACCACAAATGAACTTAGATAGATAGATAGATGGATAGATAGATCACACTTTATTTTAAGGTCCAATTCTAGCTATTAACAAACCATTAGCTACGACTTTTGCCTCAAACTCCTAATTTGCTGATTATTAATAGTTAATAAGGTAGTTGTTAAATTTAGGTATTGGGTAGGATATGGTCCTGCAGAATATAAGAATAAACAGCCTATATGTAAATAATATACAGCCAATATAATAAACAGCCAATATGCAAATAATAGGCATGCTAATAAGCAACTAGTTAATAGTGAAAATTGGTCCCTATATTAAATTGTTACCGATAGAAAGATAAATGAACTTACTCTTTTCAGAGGCACGGTGCTTCTGAACCAGTTATAGTCAGGAGATACTCTTATCTCCTCCATTGCTTAAATGCAAATGAAAGGTGAGGTTAAATACGTGTATGTTTCACAGAATAACTGACACGATCGACTCAAAGCTTGTAATTTAGATGCAAAGAAAAGGTACTGTGTCATTGATTTTATACCTCTTTCATGTACAGTATATCACCATAGAAAAACATGTGACTGGAGTACAAAATGATCTCGTGAGTAAATGCGACAGGCGAACGCACATACACAGTTCCTGCAGTGCAAATTATAAATCGACGGTTTCTCCGAAATAATCAATCAATAAAAAACGGACATAAAATTGTTTTAGATGCTCAAAAACACAACATCTGCCTCTACAAAACTGGCGTTTGTTTACGCTTCATAACATCATACATCAGGAGACTATTTCGAGCGATAGATGAGTAAATATTACCGTGCTGATTTGTGAAATAAATCACCTTTTATTGACTTTCATCCACAGATTTGAAAAACATTGGAGCCATTCGCTGAATCACATGACCACAACTTCCGCAGCCAACAAACGATTGATGGCACACGATCACATCAGCCAATCAGCACCCGCGAACGGGTGCCACGGGGCGCTTTTAAAGGAACAGTTCACCCAAAAAAACAAAACGAACAAAAAAAAAATTTGGGGGGTGTTTCAGTGTATTAGTAATATTTTAAAATGTTGTGTGTAATTAGATGTTATATATTTGATATAAAATATTAAATTAGTGCTGTCAAACGATTAATCGCATCCAAAATAAAAGTTATTGTTTACATTATATATGTATGTGTACTGTGTACATTTATTATGTATATATAAATACACACACATACAGTATATATTTTGAAAATATTTACGTTTATACATTTATATATTCATATTCTTATATTTTATATTATATATAAATATATTTAATATATAAAAATAACATATTTCTCTGAAATATATACATGCATGTGTGTGTAAATATATTTATATATACATAATAAATGTACATAGTACACACATATTATGTAAACAAAAACTTTTATTTTGGATGCGATTAATCGTTTGACAGCGCTATTTTAATATTTTATATCAAATATATAACATCTCATTACACACACAATTTTAAAATATTACTAATACACTGAAACGCTTATTTTGGATGCAATTAATCACGATTAAAGCTTTTATGGCTTTAATCGTTTGACAGCACTATATTAAATATTAGGTATGTCTGTCCACGTTTCCCTAAACTGAATGACTTTGTTTTATAATTAATAATTTATAATAATTATAATTTATGCATTTAGCAGACGCTTTTATCCAAAGCGACTTACAGTGCATTTAGGCTATACATTTTATTTATTTATTTATTTTTTCATTTTTATACATTTTTTGTTTTGCATCTTTAGTAATTTTGTTTAATGAAAATCATTCATATGGTTTTATTTACTTAGTTAGTTGAAACTGTACAGTTTCGTGACAGTGTGTAGTGATACAAGTGAGTAGTTGTACTGTAGTTGTGGTGATGGACATTTTGTTTCCGCTCACTGTAAAACACACTGTTTGTTCATTGTTAAAGACTGATTCACTGGCTTTAGTGATCTATTGATTAATTTGATTCACTACTAAATTAGTTCAGTGACGCAAGTGATTCATTGACTGAGCGATTCACTGACCCTAATGATTCTTTGAATCTTTGAAGATTCGGTCAGAATGATTCAGTGACTCAAAAGTGTCCTCAGTTGTTTACTCGTTTCAGTGTCTTGCCTGAGACAGCAGTGTGGGTTTAGTTCAGCTGCCTACAGCAGCTCCCAAAATAACGTATTTCGTTTATTAATGTGATTGATTATTATTTAATTCGCAGATTGAGGTTAAGTAATTTATTATTGTCGGGCCTGTATTGAATGGCTTTCAGTGCGTTAACGTTAGCTCTCAGCTAGCGCTAAGCTTCCAGCGCTTCTCAAATTCAACAGATTCAGTTCGTCAAAAACACAACAACACTCAAACATGTCGTGTACGTGTGCGTCAGCAGCGAGAAATCTCATAAATTCAGCTCATAAAGGTAAGAAGAAAGTTAATCTTTTGAAAAATATTGATGTTTGTTTGTTTCTTAGCCTAGTTAGTTGGCTAGCGCTGCTGCTAGTGCGCTAACAACAATATAGAAACAAACCATGATGTAACGTTACGATTATAAAAAAGAAATTACAAATCAGCTTTCATTTTGAAAAATGTATTTTTAAATGCTTCATAAAGAAACATTTTTAATAACACTGGACATTTGTCAACTACTTCTACTGCAGTACATATGCGCATTGTTTATATAATAAGATTATTTATTAAAATGACAACCTACGACTCTAATGAATTTATTTAGTTGTTTATTGAATGCCATTAGTTAGTTTGGCCTGGTGATTATTTAAAATTTATTTCACGATTCATAATATTAAAATTAAATGACTTGGTTTGTCAAGACGTATGTAACTTAGTCTGATTAGAAACATTATTTATCTTATGGTTTGGATTTGTGTTCCAGTAAAGTGTGATTTTTGTTGCCAATGTCCTGTAGAGGCTCTTCAAACAATATGACTTCATACCATTATTGTTATTGTTATTTTGAGTGATGTTTGTGTTGTTTATGACACAGGAATATCCGGCTCCAGAATCCAGTTACTGTCACTGAGCCGCCGGGGGACTCTTGAGGTTCGTCTGGGGCACCGCGTCCCCGTGAGGTCGTTCTCCGAGACGACTGTGTATTATGCTTCAAAAGATGGGATGAAAGATGGAGATGGTGGAAAGGTAAGATGACAAATAACTCCTTATTCTCTGACAACAAGGGTCTGAGAAAGATGTAATAACTTTGCCAGTGTAATTAATTCTCTTCCTGGAAATTGTTTTTTTTTTTTTACTTTGTTTTCCTTTAAAGAAATCAGTTGGTGAAGGAAGTGGTAAAAGAAGCAGCTCTAGTAATTCCGGCAAAGGAGGAAGTCAGCTGAGATGCCCCAAATGTGGAGATCCTTGCACACATGTAGAAACATTTGTTTGTGAGTACTTCATTTCATATAATATTTTAGTTGACACTAAGAAGAGTTTGAGTAAAGACCCAGAGTCTGCAGCGGAAGCGGTCAAGTTGGCTTTCCAGCAGAAACCCCCTCCGCCACCTAAAAAGGTAAATATTCTTTTAACTTTGAGATTTTAAAGCAGTGGAACGCCCAAGGTTAACTGGTGGTTCCCACCTTTGCGTGTAATGTCTCTGTTTTTGTTTTCTTGCAGATCTATGCTTATCTTGATAAGTATGTTGTGGGTCAGGATCATGCTAAGAAGGTTCTGTCGGTGGCCGTGTACAATCATTATAAACGCATCTACAACAACATGCCGGCAGGCTCCAGGCAGCAGCAGGTGGAGGTGGAGAAACAGGCCTCCCTCACTCCTCGAGGTTTGTACTGCAGAGCATGTGTATGTGTGTTGAATACACATAGAAGGTAGGAACAGGTGGTTTTCACTAAATGGTTCTTATGTAAGAGACTCATAGCCATTAGGAAATTAATCTGTTCCAGGATACAAATTATACTTGGTGTCCTCAGAAAGCCAGGTTTCACTCCATCAGTTGAAAGCACAAAATGGAGAAGTGACTCTTTGGTAAAACACACAGGTTTTTGTGCTTCGAAGATTAAAATGAAAATGAATCCAGCTTTTTAAAAAAAACATTAAAGGTTCATTGAAGTGTGCTATTCCTTTACATATCATATATATGAGAATGATATCATATCCCACTTTTAAAAGAATAATTCACACAAAAATGAAAATTTGCTGTAAATTAACAAGATGTAGATGAGGTTTTTTTTTTCTTCATCAGAACAGATTTGGAGAAATTTAGCATTTCATCATTTGCTCACCAGTGGATCCTCTGCAGTGAATGGATGCCGTCAGAATGAGAGTCCAAACAGTTGATAAAAACATCTAGTGGTTCAACGGATCACAAATCTCACGGTTCAGATCATATTATGGTTTTTGAGCCACGGATCGAGTCGTTTTTCAGATCAACAAGAAAAGAAAAAATATTTCAATGTAACTTTGATTTCCATTTAGTACTTAAATATAGTAATTATATAATAATAATAATAATTTAGTACAGAAATGTAATAATTAAGTGTAAAATAACACTGAATAGTGTTCACTTATAAATTAAATATAGATTAATCTTTGTCAAAGGTTTTTTGATGTTTGATGAGCTTTAATAACAGCAGCTGGTATTTATAGGCTGCTGTCCCTTTAAGACCTGGGGCCTCATGTATAAAACTTGTAAGTAGATTTCATACTAAAAGTGTACGTACGCACAAAAGCTAGATTTTGCGTACGCACAAAAGTTTTCAGATACACCAGAACCTGCACAAAAATCCCTTTATAAATTCCAGTCAGGGGAAGATTGTGCGTATGTGCATTTCCACCCCGTCTCCTCCCCGAAATAACAATATATGGGGCATACAACACCGAGTTTTACGATGCATAACCTCATCTGCATATAATTTCCATGCATATTCCCATCCACGCGACACCATGTTTAACACCGTCAAAGGTACAGGACGTTAAGGAATTATGAGATACGGACTATAAATGCCATTTGTGCCACATTCATTTTTATTGCCAAAATCATCCAGTATGTTTTAGAATAAATATATCAAAATATCCATAAAAACAAAACTGTTTAGTTCTCAGATAAATAGCCTATTTTAGAAGTTGACCTCAATCTTTTCCACTGGCCAAATAGTGTTTCAATTGTTTTAAACAATTCAAATAAAATTAAATTGATCAGTTTTTATGAAAAGGTGAACATCTTTTAGCTATTTTTAGTGGAAACAGATAAGCCTATATTGCAGTGTAAATACAGTTGTCTGATTCGGCGCGTCACTGACGAAGTATTTTAAAAAGGAAACGCAAATCTTACCGTTTTTTTTCAAGCTGTATCCTTCAAATAGGCCTACAGTGGTATTTTTCGTAATGTTGTGGAGATGCCTTCACACGACATCAACACCTCCGTGCAGCTGCGTTTATACAGTAAGCTATATCATTGATCCTATTCAGACCGGACAATGGACCGTTCCACCACCGAATCCAGCAGTATCCGTCATAATATCGAAGTAAGTGCGCATCATTGATCATTGTTCTTGCTAAAAAAAATTCTCATAACGTGAGATCTGCAGTTTAGTTTAAATATGAATTATTAAAGCACTCCTTGCTGTCATTAAAACATAGCATGCCACAGGAAAAGTGATCAAGGCCATCCACTACAAATATGTCTAAATTCATATAATTTTGGTTTAGCTTCTGGGTAATGACTTTATGTAGGCGAATTTGAGTGTTTATCTCCATTAATGAGAGTGGAATATTTAATGTAAATGTGTATATCGTAATGAAAACAGTTTAAAATCCTTGTTTACTTCATTACTTTTCTCACTCCAGGAAAAAGAGTGCATATGCACAGTCAAGAGCATCCGTAAGGTGCGCACATATTTACATCGTTTATTTTTTATAAGTCCAGATACGTGCGTGGAAAACCGCATACGCACATTATTTTGTGGGTGCGCAACGTTTATACTTGAGGCCCCTAATGCATGGATCCAATACAATGATACACATCTGATTTCTTTCTCAGCTGTTCTCGTTTACTTAAGACATAACCAACTACATTTACCAGAATGATTGTGGAGATCGATATTTTGTCATAATTTTATGTGTATATGTGTCTGTTCAAACGCAAGGAGATATGAAAGAGGATTCAGTTCGGTGTTCGTGGCACAGTCTGAAAACAGCGTGCGAGTAACGAATCGAGTTCCCTTTTGCCTTTTCCTTCACTGGAATGGTTTAAAATCGCTTGCATGTTTAAACACGTACAAATGGTAAACTTTCACTCTATTATGGTTAAATTTTGCCATTCATCCGCGGATCACATGCGTGCCGAACCGTGGGGCTTGGTCCGTATGGATTACAGATCAACTGTGATCCGTTCAACCACTAAAAACATAACGATAATCCAAAAGTAATCCACATGACTCCACTCCATCAAATTAATGTCTTGTGAAGTGAAAAGCTGCGTGTTTGTAAGAAACAAACAAAAATGTCACACTGAAAGCATTATTATGGATTATGGACACGTGTTTTAGCCAGAAGCAGCGGCTTAACGTGAAAACGCCTTCGATTTAGATTTGTTATTACAGACATGCAGCTTTTCGCTTCACAAGATGTTAATTGATGGACTGGAGTCATGTGGGATTATTGTGATGTATTTATCAGCTGTTTGGACTCTCATTCTGACGGCACCCATTCACTGCAGAGGATCCATTGGTGAGCAAGTGATATAATAATTCTCTAAATGTGTTACGATGAAGAAACCAACTCATCTACATCTTGGATGACATAAGGGTGAGTAATATGAATAATTTCATTTTTGGGTGAGCTTTTCCTTTAAATGGTCTTTTTATTTATTTTGCTTGAGTCATGTTTGACAAGCCTTCCATGATAGGTTTCCATTGTGTACCTTCTTGAATCTTCTAATCTTCTCATTTTAGAAGCCAGTATAGCCTCCATTGTGATGTACTCTGTCCATTAGTATATAATCCAACAGCAGCATTTAATGAAATCTGTCATTTTTTTGTCATTTGGCCATTTGTACAATTCAGCTGCAATTTTGCAGCAGAGTTTACTGAATAGGTCGAGGTTTCTTGTTCTGTGGGAATTGGTAGTGAACTGTCCTCCTTTCTCTGTAGAGCTAGAGCTAAGACGACGGGAGGATGAATACAGGTTTACAAGTAAGTGTATGTCAACACCCATAATCTGCATTATTGTCTGTGTCATTTAAGCCATTTATTTTTCTAAACAAATCTGTTCTGTGTTGTTTTAGTTTGCTTTGATTTTTGTTGGGTGTTGTACAAATGCCAAAAAACATCAGTCAGTTTTCTTCATTTCCTTTAACCTTTGTCACTGTTGAAGTGTTATATTAAAGGAGTCATATGATGCTTTTTTAAAGATCATTATTTTGTGTATTTGGTGTAACAGAATATGTTGACATTGACAATGTAAGTTACAATGCATGTTTTAGAAACAATGCTGTTCTGTTTTACCAGATAAGCAGAGAAGGAGAGTGCCCTAGTGACCTGATTTAGCTGCTGGTTCATGTGTCGCTTTTGTCATATGCAGCTTTCAGAAGTTCTTGTCCCAGGAAATCCCTTTAGATCCTGTGAATAGAGCAGCTGTGTACACGAAGCAATTTGACCTTACCAGTTAACAGTGCACGCATGCAGCAAAGTATAAATAATCTTAAAATAACAGATAACTACAGCACCAAAATATGTACTTTCTTCTTGCTAGTTGTGAAATAAAACTAAAAGATTAGCTTTTAATTTTATATATATTTTTATATATAATAATACTGTTTGTCATTAGTTTTTTTTTTAAATACATGTCTATTTAGCTTTATTTTTTATTTAGTATTAGTAACATTTGTATTTCAACTGTTTTTGTTAGTCATTTGCAAAAGCAACAAATTTGACCGTTAAAGTTTTTTACCAGTTATATTTTAATTGATTTTAGCTTTATTTCAATTAATGATTTGCTTAATATGTTTTGGTTTTTTTAACAAATTGACTCTTAAAGAAATGTTCGGTTCTAATGTCTAATTAATACTAATCTGATTCGACGTCGTATGTGCTGTCATTTACAACAAATAATAATTTCAGCTCATTCCTCAGTTTGATTGAAAAAAATTGGCTATTTTGCCTGTGCAAATTTATATTGAATTTATCTTAAATATTATACCTTTGTATCGTAAAGATGGTTTAACAAACATGTTGAGCTTTGAATGTTTTGATTCAAACTGTTTTTGAATGTCTTGCCTTATAGGCTGTCACAGTAAGTGCATTAACGTTAACATAATGAGTGAGAAGTTTATATCTGTGGAACATTCATTTTAAAGGTCTTATGTAAACTGGACTAATTATGTAAGACATAAAACATGTTTGTTAAGGTGAGATTTTCAAAGCACTGAATTATTATATGCATAATGAAAATTCCCTGAAAGTCAGAAGTCATTTCTGAATGCCCTAAGCTCCAAAAAGTAATCATTTTAGCTTTTTATGTTTATGTTTTGTTTTGTTTTTGCTTTTGTTATGTAATTTGTCCAGAGCTGCTGCAGATCGCAGGGATCAGTCCTCATGGAAACGCTCTGGGCGCCTCCATGCAGCAGCAGCTGAACCAGCAGGCGCCTCCAGAGAAGAGAGGAGGAGAAGTACTGGACTCCACACACGCTGACATCAAACTAGAGAAGAGCAACATAGTGCTGCTGGGCCCCACCGGCTCAGGTGAGACAGAAACACACTTTCAGTGTTGTGTACAATTTGACAGTTGTTCAAAAGCTTGGGGTCAGTAAGATCTTTTAAAAACAGTTAGTACTTTTATTCAGCAAGGATGCATTAAATTGATCAAAAGTGACAGTAAAGACATGTAGAAGGTAACCAAAGATTTCTATTCATCAAAGAATGCTGAAAAAATGTATCACCATTTCCACAAATATATTGCAGCAGGACTGTTTTTAACATTGATAATAAGAAATGTTTCTTGAGCAGCATATCAGAATGATTTCTGAAGGATCATGTGACACTGAAGACTGGAGTTATGATGCTGAAGATGCAGCTTCACAGTTCTTTTTTGTATTGTAACAATATTTCAAAATATCACTGTTTTACTATAGTTTGATCAAATAAAAACAGCTTTGGTAAGCCTAAGAGGCTTCTTTCAAAAAACATTTTTTAAAAAATCGTACCGAACCCAGACTTTTGAATGGTAATGTATATACATACTTAAAAAAAATGTTTTTTTAGGTTTTTGTATTCTGTGGCTGAAACAAGCTTCACTAAAATGCAGCTTCTAAAATATTTTTGTCAAAATAACGATTTGTGACTTCAGAAAACAGATTTGAGTCATTCCTAAAAATATGATGTATTTACTGCAAGATTTTAAAAAATAAACAATTTTGTGGTGATGACTGACATGTTTCATTGTTTTTGATAGGGTTTACTGAAGCTACTGGAAGGCACTATTGTTAATGTTCCTGAGAAGAACACGGGGAAACTGAGAGGTGAAACTGTTTATGTTTATGTTTTGTTTTGTTTTTGCTTTTGTTATGTAATTTGTCCAGAGCTGCTGCAGATCGCAGGGATCAGTCCTCATGGAAACGCTCTGGGCGCCTCCATGCAGCAGCAGCTGAACCAGCAGGCGCCTCCAGAGAAGAGAGGAGGAGAAGTACTGGACTCCACACACGCTGACATCAAACTAGAGAAGAGCAACATAGTGCTGCTGGGCCCCACCGGCTCAGGTGAGACAGAAACACACTTTCAGTGTTGTGTACAATTTGACAGTTGTTCAAAAGCTTGGGGTCAGTAAGATCTTTTAAAAACAGTTAGTACTTTTATTCAGCAAGGATGCATTAAATTGATCAAAAGTGACAGTAAAGACATGTAGAAGGTAACCAAAGATTTCTATTCATCAAAGAATGCTGAAAAAATGTATCACCATTTCCACAAATATATTGCAGCAGGACTGTTTTTAACATTGATAATAAGAAATGTTTCTTGAGCAGCATATCAGAATGATTTCTGAAGGATCATGTGACACTGAAGACTGGAGTTATGATGCTGAAGATGCAGCTTCACAGTTCTTTTTTGTATTGTAACAATATTTCAAAATATCACTGTTTTACTATAGTTTGATCAAATAAAAACAGCTTTGGTAAGCCTAAGAGGCTTCTTTCAAAAAACATTTTTTAAAAAATCGTACCGAACCCAGACTTTTGAATGGTAATGTATTGAATAAAAGCAGCCTAAAAATGATGTCTTGAGTAAAGTGTGCTAATATGAACAACTAGAAACCTAACTAATCTGAACTACAGGGAAAACACTTCTGGCCCAAACGCTGGCCAAATGCCTGGATGTTCCCTTTGCGATCTGTGACTGCACCACCCTCACTCAGGCAGGTTACGTGGGAGAGGACATAGAGTCAGTCATCGCAAAGCTACTGCAGGACGCCAACTATGTGATTGAGAAAGCTCAACAAGGTAACACTTCCTGTGACATTTAACCACAGACCACGTAGTCCAGGAGTTTGTTCAATTAAACTTTGATTTGGATGTTGAAATTGTTTCAGGTATCGTGTTTTTGGACGAAGTAGACAAGATCGGTAGCGTTCCTGGGATCCATCAGCTAAGGGATGTGGGAGGAGAGGGAGTGCAGCAGGTTGGTCATTACAAATGAACCAGATTCCATGTCCTAGGTCACACACTTCAGATATGTCACTGATATTCAGCTGAACTTTGCCCTAAATAACAAGAATGCTCACATGGCTGTTAAAGATTAATAGAAACAGTCTGTTATTCTTGGAATCTGTATTTCTGTACTTCTTTAATCACTAATAATAACTTTTGATTGACTAATTTCTGCAAAATGCTACAAAAACCTGTTTCCGCTACATTTTTTATTAAAATTTTTTTTTTTTGTCACACAATTCAGATTTTTTTTCTCACAATTGCAAATTTCCATCTCACAATTCAGACTTTATTTCCCTCAGAATTCTGAGTTCACATCTTGCAATTAATTTTTTTTGTTTCTGCCACGACATTCCTAAAAATATGATGTATTTACTGCAAGATTTTAAAAAATAAACAATTTTGTGGTGATGACTGACATGTTTCATTGTTTTTGATAGGGTTTACTGAAGCTACTGGAAGGCACTATTGTTAATGTTCCTGAGAAGAACACGAGGAAACTGAGAGGTGAAACTGTCCAAGTTGACACCACCAACATCCTGTTTGTAGCATCTGGAGCGTTTAATGGCCTTGATCGTATCATCAGCAGGAGAAAGAATGAGAAGGCGAGTAATAACAGGATGTTGACGCATAACAACAAGGTTTTATTCACACAATGCGAGATCTTCTTGGTTAATTAATTTTGGTGAAAAAACGGTCTAGGAAGATTTAGATTTTTTGGAAAATTCAAAATGGCAGGAAAAGTTTCATGACTGAAAATGATGTTTATATAATCTAACTGTTGCCTTCATATTCCATATGTAGTACCTTGGGTTTGGAACACCGTCTAATATGGGGAAAGGTCGACGGGCGGCGGCAGCGGCTGACCTGGCTAACACCACGGGTGGAGAGGTGGCTGCGGTGGCCGAGATCGAGGAGAAGGACCGGCTTCTGAAACACGTGGAGGCCAGAGACCTCATTGAGTTCGGCATGATTCCTGAGTTTGTGGGCCGTCTTCCTGTTGTGGTTCCACTGCACAGTCTTGATGAGGAGACACTGGTGCGGATCCTCACAGAGCCACGCAATGCTGTTGTGCCTCAGTATCAGACCCTCTTCAGCATGGACAAGGTTGGTGCCTAATATACAAACGGCAAAAAGAGTCCTGTGCCTGTCTATGTAGTCATAAGTATTTCCTGGGTGCAGGGTTATTATTGTTAACTAAAATAAAAACTACACTAAAACCATGAAGAAAATTATTTTCGGTACTGGAAATAAAATAGGTTAAAAAATTAATCTTATTTCAGCTAGTTGCCAAGGCATCATTTCTCATTTACTTTTAGTGTAAGAAGTACTAAAATAACTAAAGCTGAAATAAAAATTAATAAAAAAAAAATCTATATAGACACATTTTAAAAAACAAAAGCTAGTAAAAATGACAAAAACATTTGAAAAAAAAAAAAATTACTAAAACTTTCAAATTGAAATGGAAAATAAAATAAAAACTAATAATAACTGCAAAAATATATCAGTGATTCTAAATCAACACTGTCTGGGTGCATAGATGCAGTTCACCTTGTAGAAAACAAAAGGGAATCCACACACTAAGCAAGTTCAAAGTCCAAGATCTGTTGAGAAACTGAAGTGCACAAATGAAAAAAAAAAAACTAATACACAAACAGACATTTAATAAGCTAATTAAAATTAAAACCCTAAAATAACATGATATTTAATAATATTAAAAATAATAACAAATATAAATAAAATAAACCCTTTGCCATTTTTGAATGTTTTATTTCCTTTTAAATTTTTTCCCCCCCTTTTATCGCTGTTGTTATTTTTCAATGTTTAAATTAATATTACATTTATATACATTTTTATTTGATTATTAAGCAGATGGTTTATAGTGCTTTTAATTCAGTAAATATATACATATAGTACAGTGGTTCTCAAACTTTTTACACCAAGTACCACCTCAGAAAATATTTGGCTCTCCAAGTACCACCATAGTGACCAACATTAAAATACAGTAGCGTAGTAGGCCTAATTATTCAGCTACAGCTATGCACAGTTCAAAAACGAGGCAGTTTTATTCCTGATAAGAATATTTATTATTGTCGGCCACTTTAAACATTGTAAATACAGTTTGAACATTAACACTGCACTGTGCTTACATACAGGTAAATAAAAAACTTAAATGATTAAATTAAAATGTATTGTACCTAAAAGTTAAATAAAAACTGTACTGTACTTAATTGTAAAGTAAAAAATGTACAGTACTTGATCAAAAAAAATTAACACAGGCATCATTTAGCCACCTTGCAAACTTTGTAAAAGTGTTTTAACATTAATTTATATTTAATTCAGTGATTCCTCTGCGTACCACTAGAGGGAGCCCACACTTTGAGAGTCAGTGATATAAAATAATGTAATGTGGAACAAATTCAAAGTGAATCATGAAGTGTTTCTGAATGTCTTTGTTTTGTATTAGTGTGATCTCAACATGACACCTGATGCCCTGAGAGCGATTGCCAGACTGGCTCTGGAGCGTAAAACCGGAGCACGTGGGCTTAGATCCATAATGGTAAGAGAATGCTGTTTTGTTGTTTGTTTTGTGACGTTTTCACTTCCTCAAAGGCGTGCTGGTATAATGACGTGTGATCTTGTGAGGTCATAAGCTGCCACTATTTCCCAACAGGAAAAACTGCTGCTAGATCCCATGTTTGAGGTGCCACATTCAGATATTGTGGCCGTGGAAGTGAACAAGGAAGTAGTTGAAGGAAAAGCACAACCTCAGTACATAAGGTGAGAGCTGACATGACCTTGTTTGTTATTTTGTCATCTTGTGTGTCTGCAGTAAAGTTTAAAGTCTCTTTTGACACACATGGAACTATGGACTCTTTTAATGCCTTAAGTTCTAAATTTTTTTTAAGAACAAATGTGCTGAGAGTGGGAAATTTAAGGAAAAATAAAAAGTTCAAATATAAGTAAGTCTGTCATGCATTTGAAGAATTTATTTCAAAAATACCTTCATCTTTTTATTTGTTTATATATTTATTTGAACTATAATGCACATTGCAATGAAAATTTTTTATCAAAAAAAAAAAAATAAAAATAAATATATATATATATATAATATTTGTAGTAATACTTATAATTAAATAAATATTATTCGAAACAAGAAAAAAAATATTTATCTGCTCAGTATAATTTTTAAAAAATATAAATGAACAATGTTTCCTCATTCTGGGTTCAATAAAAAAATGATTAAACTGTTGTTATTATATACATACTGATAACCTAGAAAGTGTTCTCGAAGTAAACCAGCACACATTGCTGTCACTTTGAATGTACTGCCTCGTTTGATTAATGGCACTTTGTGGTCATTTTAATTAGTCTCATTGACTGTATTGCTGTTCTTTCCACTCAGAGCTGCAGCTAAAGACTCTTCTGAGGAGGAGTACGACTCTGGAATCGAAGAGGAAAACTGGACAAGACAGGCTGATGCCGCCAAGAACTAAAAACTACAAACCCGGTTTATAGTCAAGACTTTTCTTTAGTTGATTGTTTGCCTCCTTGGTTCTCCTAAGGGTCCATTTCTCACTGTATGCTTGTGATGACTTGTTACTCACTTTGGAAAATCTTATTCCTCGAAAATATCCCAAATCTACTCTCACTTAGAGAAATTGGTTTAAAGTCAAACAAATTCTCCCCTGACACTTTCCTAGTAAAGAGATTGTTAACAGTATGTGAAATGTAAAGATAATTTTATTTTATTCTTATTAACTTGATCTTGGAAGTGATTTTATGAACCGTTTGATTCGGACTCCAAACAGAAAGTGAAGAGGGCTTGTACCAATGTATGTTTGACTTCAGATTCCCTATGTCTCTCTTTGCCCTGCTTGGAATAAAATTACACATTTGTGTCACACTGGTCATGTACTGATTATATTGATATAAATAGAGTTCCTTATAAAGCTATATCGGATCACTTTCATAAAATATCCCAATATGCCCATGGTAAATCAGTTTTTGTAGCTGACACACATGTATAATAATTAGAAACCCATCTGAATATGTATTTTATTAAGGTCTGTTTAATTTAATTAGGTCT
>NW_015539871.1:1085562-1086491 GCF_001515605.1 Sinocyclocheilus anshuiensis
GCTATGGGATTTTTACATCAGTTTTGCTAGTACACTCAAGCTGCTATTTGCATATGATAAGGGTCAAGAAAATCAGTAACTGGCTGGAATTGTATTGAATTGTATCAATGTGTTGTCATGATTTCTGTTGTTCTTCACAAAGTGGCCCAGTGATGGACGATTTATTTGTATTGGCCAGATTAAAACAAATTGTACACAAGTAACTTTGGTCTCTTTGAGAAAGTTGTGCATCAGTAAGTGATCTCTGCTGAATTCCCGGTGTAATTCATTTTAAATCGCTTCACAGAAATAGATTTTTTTTTTCTTTTGAATTGCGTTGTTTGTTACAGAATATACTCGTGCAAAGTGGGAAGGGGTTACTTTTTTTGTGTAAAGAGAGTAGAAGCCATGTATGTTTTTGATCCCCACCCTTCAAGTCAAAGCATATATGTACAAAACAAATGTATGTAGGAATAAAATGTAAATATTCTCACTGAGCAATGCAGGTCTTTGTTGTATTTTAAGGAACACTGCAATGACAATTGGAGAAAGATCATGCTGTTTCAAACCTGTATAACTTTCCCCCATTGAACACAAAAGCAGATGACCGCCTCGGTCATCATTCACTTTGACAGCATGGAAAGAAGTAATAAAAGTGAATGGTGATGGATGCTTTCATTCTGTCTTAACGTCTCATGTTGTGTTCCATTGAAGAAAGTTATAACATAAAGGTGAGTAAATGATGCCAAAGTTGTCATTTGAAGGTAAAGTGTTTTAAATACCAAATGTTTCCTTAATTAGTAATATAAGTCCATAATATGTAATGAATATTGAAGACACTAACATGTTTCATTCAATAGATAAAAAAGTATATGTGTGTGGGTGTGTGTATATACAGTGGGTACGGAAAGTATTCAGACCCCCTTAAATTTTTCACTCTTTGTTATATT
>NW_015539871.1:1087066-1088737 GCF_001515605.1 Sinocyclocheilus anshuiensis
AGTGAGAAAAATAGTAGAAAAGTAGAAATTTTGAGGTAGAAATACAGACTGATTGGTATATATATATATATATATATATATATGTATATATAATCTATCTTTCTGTGTCTGTCTGTCTGTCTATCTCGATCTATCTCTCTGTCTGTCTCTGTCTGTCTGTATCTATCTGTCTGTCTGTCAACATATCGCTTCTATATGCTTCTAGAAAATCATTTTGATGTTGAATGTTGAAATTGTTTAGATTTTTACATTTTGAAAACAGTTGTGCTGTTATGTTAATATGTTATGTGTGTGTGTGTGTGTGTGTGTGTGTGTGTGTGTGTGGTTTATATAGCCAATGTAATTAAATGGAAAACTATTTTAAATTAGTTATTTTAAATTTCACTTAATTTTGTGTGAGTGTGTGTGTGTGGTTTATATAGCCAATGTAATTAAATGGAAAACTATTTTAAATTAGTTATTTTAAATTTCACTTAATTTAGCTTAATTTGTTTTCTATCTCTTTTTCTCTATATATGCACACTCTAAATGTAAATATGCATGAAACAATATAGGTCCAAAGCAAGTTTCCTGATCATTCATTGGGCTTGTTTTCCTAAAGACACCACTAGTTGGTAGTGTAGTCATTTTTCTATTTCAGTATGTGCTTCACTGTATGTAGAGATATATATATAGTTTAGCACATCTTGAAATAGTAGGCCTACAGAATAAACCTACTGTTGATCTTTTTGTGCAGTGGTATTTATATGGCACTTCCTCCCCTGTTCCATTGTTAGTAAATGCTAAGTTCTATAAATACCTCTTCACAAAACAGAAGATGTAGATTCATATAAAATAAAATGTGCAATTGTGTAATTGCACACATGTAAACTGTATTGAATTGCCTCCTGATCACCGTCTTCAGCCGTTCCTAGATTACTACACACAGGCAGAGCGCTCCTTTCCTGCGCTCATTCACATAAGGTCTATTTTCAGATCAGAAATAAGCTCTAAAAATAACTCCCTGAGTAAGTGTGACATAACTCAAAGAATGTGTTCATATCGCGTGTCCCCTGACAGGAGAGAGTGGGATCAGTTCCTGGTTTCTGCTGAACACCCTGACGGTACCTTGGTTCATCTGGGGAAAACATGTTTGGCTGGGACAGTGTGTGACCAGATTTAATTATACAAGTTTGGGTGAATCTCGCAGAAACATTTCACCCCAAAACCAAAGAAATTACACTTTTTATAAGTTTTTTTTTATATATAGGGTCATTTCATTTTTTTTTAATTGTGACATTATTTTTATGATTGTTAAGTGCATCTTACACAAATTCTTATTACCATAATTTGCTTGGATTTTTAAAAAATGTAATTGTCATTTTTCCCAGTGGTGGTTGTTATTAGATTCTTATTGTTGCAATACTGACAATAATACTGAAATTAGTATACTAATACTAAAATTAGAAATATATTTAGTTATTTATACATTTTTTTAAATTTATATCTTCTCAAAATCAATAAAGCAAATACTACTAAGATGTATAAATGTTACAATTTATATATATATATATATATATTGTGTCTATGTGTGTGTGTATGTATATACAGTGGGTACGGAAAGTATTCAGACCCCCTTCAATTTTTCACTCTTTGTTATATTGCAGCCATTTGCTAAAATCATTTAAGTTA
>NW_015539871.1:1088802-1095149 GCF_001515605.1 Sinocyclocheilus anshuiensis
GGACATTACCCCATGTCCCCACTTTTCAAAACGCTTATAAATCACACAGAATGGAGTGTATTGAAAATCTGAAATAGCACAAAGTTTCCTGTAAGGGGTAGGTTTAGGGATAGGGTTGGTGTAGGGCAATAGAGTATACGGTCTGTACAGTATAAAAAACCCACTTTTCACAAAAACAAACCTGTGTGTGTGTGTGTGTGTGTGTGTGTGTGTGTATGTGTGTGTGTGTGTATATATACATATATATAAACAAACACCTATACATACTGTTGTTGTTTTTTTTGCCTTATGGTAATGAGAATAGGGCTTCTTCCTAAACTTCATACAAATAATGCTATGATGTAAAGAATAGGCTTAGGTTTGGGGTGAAATATGAGTTGTAGAGGTCATTGACAGAGATGCACCCATTTATTTGAAGGAAGCTCAGTCTATTAGTAGTCCTTCAAAACACATCACGTTGTTCTGTGAAAACGTCAGAAGACTGATTACATCACATTGTTTTCCTGTGGACCACTTAAGACAATCAGGCTGATTGTGTTGTTTACAAATAATAACACATCTAGACATGTACAGATACATGATGTTTGTGTAATATTCGACATGACAAAGTAATTCTTTGCTTGTCAAAGAAAATAAATGTGAAGGCTTTCTAAATGTGGATGCTGTAGGTGTGAGTAAACAGCCGATGTCAGTGTGTGTTGTGTCAGTGGATTAGTGGAGCAGAGGAATCAACACGCAGCTCTGTGAACACTGTCCACATCACACTGAGACCAGCCACTCGCAGCAGACCCAGGACCAGGAGGTGAGGAAACATTCATCACAACTCACCGCTAACTTCTAGCTCGGAGTAGAGTATGTGTGAAGTGGCTAATGCTCTTTAAACTAATTATTTAAATGTAAGGTTTTTTTTTGTTTGATAAACTTGTTTGTTTAAAAATACATTTAATTATATTAATTTTGAGTTCTTTTTAATAATGTTCAATGCATGTTCTGTGTTAAGTCATTATTTTCATAGTTTAAATGAAGGCTGTTTGATTTAAGTGTATGTAATATAAATGTAATGTAGAATTTTATATATTTATAAATGTCTTATAGTATTTAAATATAATATAGAAATATGCAACATTTCAAATATAATAAAACTTCAGGCGGATATTACATGAAACATCTTCATTTTATTATAAAAGGTGTACAATGTTTTTTACAGTAAATACAGTATGTGATTTCGGGATTGCAGTATGTTTTTAAAAATCCCAAATTTAAAAATAATAGATTTCTAAGATTCTCTAATAAATAAATTATTATTATTGAAATCTTTTTTTAGTCAATTCATTATTTTTATCCATTTATTTTTCTGTTATGTGAAATTAAGCAAACTATGTTGGTAACACTTTACAATATGGTCCGGTTAGTTAATGTTAATGATTTATCTAACATCAACTTACAATAAGCAATACATTTATTACAGTATTTATTGTACTAACTGTTCATTGTTAGTTCGTGTTAACTCAGGTCCATTAAATAACAATAACACATACAACTTCTGATTTTATTAATCTATTAATAAATGCTCAAATTAACATTAGTTTAGCTTAATAAATGTTTTTTTTCATTGTTAGTTCATGTTAACTGATGTAGTTAACTAATGGAACCTTATTGTAAAGTGTTACCGATATCTTATTAGTGTAGATATACACGTGTTTATTTCAGTAGGTTTTTGACAAAGTTTTCTCTGTAGCATCAAAGTAAATTCTACACTTTTGTTCAGTGAGGCATTGATATAGATCACTCACTTGCAGTATTTTCTGCCTGTGGTTTAGGCAGAATACTGCAACTCATTGTCCTTTCTTGCACAAGAAGGAAAACAATTTAAGAGTTTACCGAGCATCTGGCTGTTAAGACTCAGCTCAGATTGAAAATCTAAAACCGTCTGGTGAAAAAGGTGCGGAGCAGCATATTAGAAGCAGATCTGAGCATCTGTCCAAAGTGCAGAGCGTCAGCAGGACGTCTGGTGCAGGACACTGACTTCCCATTAACACTGGGCCAGGTTTTCTGAAGATAACTACTTTAGGACAAACTATAACTGGTCTTGAGAAAAATGCATCATCTCTTCCAGTAAGGTTTCTGACAGGTGTACATATGTTGAAGCATGTGCACACAGCAGTGACGTTGAGACGGTCAGGTGGTCGAGTCTCAGTAATCTTTAATCCCTAATCCTCTAGTCTCCTTACTATTGTGTAACAGGTAAACAAAAATAGAGAAGTTTCAGCCAAGCGTAGAACACATAGGTGTTTTCTGAGAAGCAAGAACTTCTCATACGACTATAGTTTTTGTCTATGTGGTTTTTTGTCATGCGTTATTACACTACCCGTCAAAAGTTTGGAAGATTTTAATGTTTTTGAAAAGTCTCTTATGCTCACCATGCTGCATTTAATTGATCAGAAATACAGTAAAATCAGTAATATTGTGAAATATTATTACAATTTAAAATACCTGTTTTCTGTTTGAATATATTTTAAAATGTAATTTATTTCTGTGATGCAAAGCTGAATTTTCAGCATCATTACTCCAGCAGTGTCACATGATCCTTCAGAAATCATTCAGATGGTGTACATTTAAAACCCATAATGAGAGATCTGAGGCACAGATTAGGTTGGTTTGGTGTCAGACGTTTCTTTATTTGCCATTTCTGTTTTCAGATAAGGGTGAAATGTCCTGTCTGGATGAGGTGCCCTTTAAGATCCCTCTTGGCTTTCTTGAGAATGCTACAGAAGAGGTTGAGCTCATCACAGCTCCAGAAATCACTCTGCCCGACTACCTGAAGATACTGCAGGAAACTGAGGTCTGATGCTCTCTAAAATGCATGGTTTTGACCTGACGTTATCTGTTGGCATCAAAATGCATTTGGACACCTAACACACACTTTTCACATCGTGAAACAATTGCAAGTATTATTTTCCTGAGCCATTTTGGGATTTACTTTTAACTAGCTGGTGCCAAGGTGAATTTTAGTGGATTTATGAAGTCAGTTCTTCTCAGTTTCACACTGGTGTTTTTCCTAACATTAATGTTCCACTAACATTTGATGCACCTTAGTACTTTTTATCTTCTTTGTGAAGAGTGTATCAATGTTGTCTCAGTAAGAGTTCTTAGGAGAAATAAACTGATACAAAATTAACAATTACTGATGTGCAGCTGTGTGTATATACTGTAGCCATAAAATGAATTTGGATAGAAGCTCAGATTATTTGTTCTTTGATGAACTGGATGAGTTCCATTTCATCCCATTGCTGTCTTATGGGGTAAGATATTGAAAGGAAATGAGTAAGATATAAAAGAGATTTTTTTAGATTGATTTATTATTTCATGATTCATTGACATTTATATATATTTTTTTAATGTGGCTTAAGCGTCCCTTCACATACACTATAGCTTTGTGGTCAGTGAAAAATGTTTTTGAATGAAGTCTCTTATGCTCACCAAGGATGCATTTATTTGCAAATACAGTTAAAAACAGTAATATTGTGAAAGATTATTGCAATTTAAAATAACTCGATTTTAATATAATTTAAAGTGTGATTTATTCCTTTAATGCAAAGCTGAATTTTCAGCATCGTTACTCCAGTCTTTAGTGTCACATGATCCTTCAGAAATCATACAGAAAAATATGCTGATTTGCTGCTCAAAAAACATTTTTTATTATTTTCAATGTTGAAAACACTTGTGCTGCTTAATATTTTTGTTGAAACAAAAGAAGAGCACTTGTTTGAAACAGAAATTCTTTGTAACCCTTTACTGTCTTTACTGTTACTTTTGATCAATTTGATGCATCCTTCCTGAATGAAAAGTATTAATTTATTTAACAAATAACAAATATTACTGACCCCAAACTTTTGAAAGGTAGTGTACTTTATGCAGCCTCTATCACATAAATATTCAGCGCAGATCGAGAGGCGGCACCTCTCAAGGGAACTTTGATTTCTGTACTAATACTAAATTACTGAATATGTTTCTGAAATCTTAAAGACCGTTCCCAAGAGAGCATCTGCGACTTCCATAAACTGCATCAGGCTCAATGTAGTTTGCCATGAGCATCCACTGATTACAGCAGTTGTTGGCCTTAATGTAATTTTGACTGAGTGCAGGCTGTCACTAACACGGTCATGGGAAAATACGAAGACACTTGTAACATGCATTGGTGTAAGCGTATCCCTGCCACCTCTAACCTATTCCCATCTGTGATTGCTCTATAATTACACTGACATGTCATCTGTCTAGTACACTGTTTGTTTAGCCCAGAGGTGTGCGAACGACATGAGGGCCATGTCAAAAATACAGTACAATTATATCTCTGATTACAAAAACTAAACAGTGAAGGTGAAAAGAGTTCTTGGTTTTCCATAATCAATGGAATATTGTTGATGTAATTGTTACTGTAGATCCATTGGGATAAAATGCCTAAAATTCTTAAGGGTTTGTGTGTTACTGGTGAAGGTATTTGCAAAGAAAACATACTGCTGTCAGGGGTTATTACAATCGAATCGAAATAAGCTAATGTGAACCTTTTATGGCTATGTGTTGAACTTGAGTTTCTGTAAATTCTTAGTCATTTGTCCCACGTCTGTCCAAGAACAACATTGTGTACCTGCCTTAGAGCATTGCACGCTTGATTTTGCATTTAGGACTTGAATGGGATGCAAATTGTTGTGTAATATTTGGCTGGTGTGAATGCTTCTCTTTTTCACATCTGTTTTGTGGTGCTCAATGATTCATAATGCTGATAACGGCAGATGTTAGTAATATTCAGAGGGATTCCCGTAGCAGTAGCTCAGCATACATTTAGATGAAGTTTAAGTTACTAGTGCAACTCGTGAAGCAAATCATACTTTATGAAGGCTAGTCAGTGCAGTATTTATGCAATTATTAAGAATTATCCCTAATCGTGTATTTAATTGTTTTGTTGATGTTAGTGGAGTTGAGTTTTACCGTTTTTCGAATCCATTCAGCCGATCTCAGCACTTTTAGCTGTAGCTTAGCATAGATCATTGAATCTGATTAGACCGTTAGCATCTCGCTCAAAAATGACCAAAGAGTTTCTATATTTTTACTATTAAAAACTTGACTCTTCTGTAGTTACATCGTGTACTAAGACCAACGGAAAATGAAAAGTTGCGATTTTCTAGGCCGATATGGCTAGGAACTATACTCTCATTCCGGCATAATAATCAAGGAACTTTGCAGCCGTACCATGGGTGCAGCAGGCGCAATGATAGTTACCTAGCTGGGGACTATTTTCAGGCGCTGCGTAATATCATTGTGCCTGCTGCAATTAGTACATGATGTAACTACAGAAGAGTCAAGTTTTAAATAGTAAAAATATAGAAACTCTTTGGTCATTTTTGAGCGAGATGCTAACAGTCTAATCAGATTCAATGATCTCTGCTAAGCTACAATTAAAAGTGCTAACGGCAGACCAGGAGATCAGCTGAATGGATTAGAAAACGGTAAAACTCAACTGTTTAACTCTAGGGGAGTTGGAAAATGAGCCTATTTTCAAAAATAGTGGAGTGTTCCTTTAAACCATATACTATACCATTTCAGTCTCAGTGATTTATCTGTTTTTAACCATAACATCCATCCCTATTGGAAATCTTAAAACAAATAATTGAGAACATAATTTTTTCTAAGCATAGTTCAATCCCTTAATCACCTGAACTTAATGTTGTCAGTAAGGCTACAGTGTATAATGTTTTCTTTTCAAAGCATTTATCCACCTTATTTTTCCTGTTAGAGCGGATGCGGCCATTTGTAAATTTTATGTGTCTGTCTTTCGGTCTCATCTGCGTCCAGCTATTTTTAGCTGTATAAAACAGCACGTTTTGCTGCTTGATATTGCAGATTGGTGTCTTACCATATTATATTAATGTATCATCTTAATTACGAACACGCTGGTTTGTAGTGCAAATAGTTTTACCGTTTACTGCACGTTGTTATTCTTCTCATTATTCCCCTATAGTGGCTAATGAACCGGAAGTCTCGCCCATAGGCTTACTTCCGCATTGAAGAATAAGGTGGATATGGGTGTTGCCAAGCATTCTCACTAATCTCTGATACTGAATTTGAAAAGTTAGATTAATTTAGTTTGGCTTGGGTGAAAAAGCTTACAGATTTCCATTTACTAGATTGTTTATCTAATCAAATAAACAATTGAGTCAAGAACAGAATATTTAGGATTAGTTATTTTTAGTTGGTGATATTTATAGGTTGAATTCATACTCCCTATAGTATTATTGTGGCTTTCATCTCTCTCTATCTCTCTCTCTCACGCACACACACACACACACACA
>NW_015539871.1:1095667-1104088 GCF_001515605.1 Sinocyclocheilus anshuiensis
TGTGTGTGTGTGTGTGTGTGCGTGAGAGAGAGAGATAGAGAGAGATGAAAGCCACAATAATACTATAGGGAGTATGAATTCAACCTATAAATATCACCAACTAAAAATAACTAATCCTAAATATTCTGTTCTTGACTCAATTGTTTATTTGATTAGATAAACAATCTAGTAAATGGAAATCTGTAAGCTTTTTCACCCAAGCCAAACTAAATTAATCTAACTTTTCAAATTCAGTATCAGAGATTAGTGAGAATGCTTGGCAACACCCATATCCACCTTATTCTTCAATGCGGAAGTAAGCCTATGGGCGAGACTTCCGGTTCATTAGCCACTATAGGGGAATAATGAGAAGAATAACAACGTGCAGTAAACGGTAAAACTATTTGCACTACAAACCAGCGTGTTCGTAATTAAGATGATACATTAATATAATATGGTAAGACACCAATCTGCAATATCAAGCAGCAAAACGTGCTGTTTTATACAGCTAAAAATAGCTGGACGCAGATGAGACCGAAAGACAGACACATAAAATTTACAAATGGCCGCATCCGCTCTAACAGGAAAAATAAGGTGGATAAATGCTTTGAAAAGAAAACATTATACACTGTAGCCTTACTGACAACATTAAGTTCAGGTGATTAAGGGATTGAACTATGCTTAGAAAAAATTATGTTCTCAATTATTTGTTTTAAGATTTCCAATAGGGATGGATGTTATGGTTAAAAACAGATAAATCACTGAGACTGAAATGGTATAGTATATGGTTTAAAGGAACACTCCACTATTTTTGAAAATAGGCTCATTTTCCAACTCCCCTAGAGTTAAACAGTTGAGTTTTACCGTTTTCTAATCCATTCAGCTGATCTCCTGGTCTGCCGTTAGCACTTTTAATTGTAGCTTAGCAGAGATCATTGAATCTGATTAGACTGTTAGCATCTCGCTCAAAAATGACCAAAGAGTTTCTATATTTTTACTATTTAAAACTTGACTCTTCTGTAGTTACATCGTGTACTAAGACCAACGGAAAATGAAAAGTTGCGATTTTCTAGGCCGATATGGCTAGGAACTATACTCTCATTCCGGCATAATAATCAAGGAACTTTGCAGCCGTACCATGGGTGCAGCAGGCGCAATGATAGTTACCTAGCTGGGGACTATTTTCAGGCGCTGCGTAATATCATTGTGCCTGCTGCAATTAGTACATGATGTAACTACAGAAGAGTCAAGTTTTAAATAGTAAAAATATAGAAACTCTTTGGTCATTTTTGAGCGAGATGCTAACAGTCTAATCAGATTCAATGATCTCTGCTAAGCTACAATTAAAAGTGCTAACGGCAGACCAGGAGATCAGCTGAATGGATTAGAAAACGGTAAAACTCAACTGTTTAACTCTAGGGGAGTTGGAAAATGAGCCTATTTTCAAAAATAGTGGCGTGTTCCCAGTTTTTCTTTCAAAATTGTGTATATTATTTCTAGGATAATACCATCATAAGCATTTTTTTCTGCTATGTAGATTCCACACACAAAAAAAGCAATATCTGTCATGTAAGTAATAGGGTTGCAAGTTAAAAATAGATTGTGTTTTTGTAGTCAGAATAGGACTGACATGTTCCCAGTTGGCCTCATTTTGATGTAGACTTGGCGTTTTAAACTGCAAGTTACGAAAGACATGTTTTAGATGTCATCAGATGATGTTTGACATTGATGTTAGTGTGTGAAACTCAAATCTAAAGATGTCACGTTTGTGTTTTGATGTTTCAGTATGTCTTCAGCCTGGAGAACTGGGTTCTCACAGGTCTCCAGGGCGGCTATCCAACCCTCAATCCCCGCTCTTCCTGCGAGCTGGCGACCTGTCCTCCATACTGGATGATGTTCAGCAGCCCTCAGGAGAGCAGGTTAGCCAGCCGCTGGAGCAGTGACTTCTGGGAACCCAACCCTCGTCCCCGCAGCCGCAGCTTAAACGCGGCCCACTACCGCACGATGAACGCTCGAGTCAAATTCACCATCTCTGACTCGGAAGATGAAGAGTTTACAGAAGAAGATGGCGCCGCTCTTGCTGACAGTGAAGCACAGTCCAAACGGGGTGGTTTGGGTTTGCCAAGACAGGGGCCAGGGTTGAAAGACTTGCACACTTGTGGATCATCAAACTTCCTCAAGCTGCCTTCATCTTGCAGCCACGCCGCACAGTGCCAAGGGACGTCGTCTTCACACTGCAGGCATAACTCACCCAAAAGAAACTTCCAGAGGAGTCAGAGCTCTGCTGGTCGTACTAATGCATCTCCCACAGTCTCCCCCAATAACTTGCAGTCTGAATGCATTGACAATCCCACCCCAAAGGTAAGACATCATCTTCAACTCTTGCAGTGTGCCTCACACTTTGGTTATGAAACGAAGTTCATCAGCACTGCAGTGATGTATTTTTGTAGGCCAACCTGGAAGTTTGCATCACCCTGGTTCTCTTGACAAAAACCCAAAAAGATTTTTCAATTGGTTTTTAGATTGTTGCAGAAAATAAGGTCCATGACCAACGAAAGTTTATGATTACACACATTACACACTTTGTTTATCAAGGTAATCTTCAATCTTTTTTATAATTTTGAAGCCTAAATACACTTGGCAGAATTTAAAAAGTGTAGGCTGTAAACGAACTACAGTTACACTACAGTCGCAAGACATTGCCATAACTATACTCTTCAGTCTTTATTAAAAAAAAAAAAAAACTTTTCCCTGAAAGTTTGATTTAGAATAGTTTGCAAGAGTGTGAATAAAAACACACCGAGGCTGTAAAAGTGGACTAGTGAGTAGATGAGTTTTCTTGTTCCGCGTGATGTTTAATGTCCCTGTCAACATCTATAGTGCCCTTTGTAACCACCTTTTTCAAGCCAAGTAAAAGCTTTCAAAAAAAAAAAAAACCCCAAGAGAGTATTACTGGTGTATTTGGTTACACTTTATTTTGATAGTCCACTTTAGTCATTCTACTAACTATAAGTAACTTTGCAACTACATGTCAACTAATTCTCATTAATTTGCAACTACATGTCTACTAACTCTCGGAGTAGACTGTTAGATTAGGTTTAGGGTTAGTAGAATAAATTGACATATACTTGCAAAGTTTCTCAGTCAGTATGGTGTATGTTGCGGACCCTACAAAATAAAGTGTTAGAAGATATTAAGCAGACAGTCTACTAATACTCTGACTGCTAGTTGACATGTAGTTGCAAAGTTACCTACTGTTAGTAGAATGTTTAACGTGGACTATCAAAATAAAGTGTTACCGTGTATTTTGTTAAAAATGTTAAAATACCTTGAGACTGTGTTCACCACTGACCTCTGTTTCAAGCATTTAACCAAAAACCTATTAAAAACCCCATTGATTTTGGGACAATAGAACCGGATGTGCTAAAATTCTAACTCGCTCATGGGCTTTGGCCTACAAAAACGGGCTTTTTGAAACCTAAAGTTACAAATGGGACACCCTGTGCTCTTGTAGACTTCACAGATGTGCATAAGTTGCACTTACTCCTATTGAGATGCCTGCATTTCGCTCAACATAATTTTGCCATGCAAAGGTAAATGTGACCTTAAACTAAAGGCAATCCAGAGCCTCCAAAAACGTCAAAAAACCAGAATGCAATTTTGTCTTTTTACAAAGTGAAGAATTGTCATAGAGACCAAGTGTGACTTTTTAGGTCTCCTGTTTCAGTAATATCTGTTTCAGCAAAATAGTTCAGTCATGAAACTCTAGATGGCGCAGGCGACTGGTTGTTAACGTAACCAATGATATTCAGAGTTAAACGACTTGGCACAGCTGATTGGTTCATGCTGCATATGCAGCCAATGAGCTTACTGCCTTGCATTTATATGGCTGGCTAGCATTCACTAGAGATTCCTGCAGCACGCTTTCAGTTTCTCTGAAACCCTCCACCTTCCCCAGCTCCACCTGTATAGATCTGCTACGGGTTATTTTATATGCTATTTGTGCAGCAGCAGTAGAAACCGGTATAATTTTTAAAAAATACCGTGATATAAATTTTTGGTCATACCGCCCAGCACTAAGCAGCAGTATGTCTTAAATACTCATGGCACCGTATCGCCATATGCATTGGCAGTAGCAAGTTCCTGTACTTGCTTGCAGCAGCGGCAATAATCTACAACTACAGCAATAACCAACAGCAGCAGCAATTCAGCAGCAGCGTAGCAGATCTATTCCGCCAAGACCAAATACATTAACATTGTCATATCCATCACCATGCTAAAATCTTCCGAGAGTTGTCATGATTTAAATAAATTTCTTCTTGGTCTTTGGTAGTTAGTGGGAAGAGTGGATACTAATCAAATGTTATTCTTTTGAATTCAAGCAATGGGACTAAAAGTATAGTGATTTTTCTCCCTCATATATGCATACATCCTTCTCAGCATATAGATTTCACTACAAGTATGAAGTGCAATGAAGTACAAAGTGCAATGAAACAAAAACAGACACATGGTTCATTTAGATGCCCAAAGGTGTGGTTTAATTTGACTGCAAATGGCAGGTCATTAGTGGCTCTGTAGCAATAAACATTTTAAATAAACGACACTCCTCTTTACTGGACATGTTTGGGTAAGTTTTGATGTACCGAAATTACAGTTTGTACTCTTTGGGGAGTATAAATACAGACAGCCCTGCACAGACAACTAATCTCTTTAATCTATTTACAAAATATTTTGTATGTCTATGGAGAAGACCTTTTCACAGTTGCCAATTCACTGAAGTTTTTAATAGTTCAGAGCTCACAAAAACAGTTGTCCTTAGAAGGCAACCATTGGCCTTACTATAAATGGCTTTAACTGACAAGCCTCCGATAAGTCCAGAAAGGTATTTTAATCACTCGAGCAAGAGACATCAGAGTCCTGCCGGTCTTCCAGAAGCATTTAATCATTTCTCACCACGTTCCAGAAGGATTCATTGTCAATCCTGCGCTAATATGTCTCGCTGTGACTGCGAGGTATTTTGTTGTTCCTCAAGAAATGACTGTCTGAGCATCCCATTCAATTCATTCAGATATTAGACATGAATGACTTCTCCGGAGTACTAATCTCTTTTTTTTGGTTTGGTGCACATTTCTGCAATGTCTCAGAAGATGAACTAGCTAATAATAGCGAGTGCTAAGTCTTTTCCTGGAATCTTCCCAAATTGCAACAGATTCGTCTGGATTAGCGAGTGAAGGTGCTTGGGAGATGTCTTTCTCAGTAAAGCTATGATTCAAGGTTATGCCTTTGTTGACAGTCTAATCCAACAGGGTATTAATGCTCATGACATCATCTCCTGCTAGGCTGCGTGGTCACAGTGCACTGAATATGGCAAGGGGCTTGTAGTTTTTCATTACAGTTTTTTTCATTTACAGTTACAGAGTTTTTTAAAACATGAACGGGAAAATAATTAAATGCATTTTCCAGGAGTTTAATGACCTTTGCTGTTGTTTTATTCCATGTTTGGCTATTTCTTCCAGGGATCACTGTGACTCAAGTGCTGAAACTCTTTGTGAACTTCAGTATTTGAATGGCTATAACAGGGTCACTTAAAATATGGGCATGACCAAATGTACCCAAAACCATATAATTCCTAAACAAAACCCCAAAACTTCATGAAATTTGGTAAACATGTGCAACGTGATTCTGAGGAAGCATGCAAACTTTTATGTAGATATGGCAATAGGTGGCGCAATAACCTAAAATTGCTTAAAATGGTCGTTTTTATCTCACATTTAGGTGGTTACAGGTTTACTAAATAATATGCATTATATTTTTATGCATGAAAATTCTGTCATCAATTACTCACCTTCAGGTTGTACTGGTTTCTTTAATAATAAGATCATTTGAAGAATGCTGTTGACCAAAGTTGACGGTAGCATTGACTTCCATAGTATGGAAAAATACACAATGGAAGTCAATGGCTAAATAATGACAGAATTTTTATTTTTGGTTGAACTTTAAGGCGCATGGATCTCTGTAATGCATTTTTTAGTTTGTCTTTCTGTAGCTCAGCTGGTAGCAAATGCCATTATTAACACCAAGGTCATGGGTTTGATTCCCAAGAAATGCACATACTGATAAAATGAGCAACTTGAATACGCATTGATGCAAATGTTTTCAGAACATATTTAAAATGTTGTTTTTAAGTGTGAATCAAACCTTGCACCAACAATAGTGTATTTATCAGTCTAGATTTTCTCAGTATTGTGTTTCCTGCCCTCATCTCTCAAGAGTACTGTGACCATGAGGCACTGTTGTTGTTTTTTCCAGGCCCAGGGTTCATCCTCCCCCCCGGCCCCATCACGGCCACTCAATTCCCACGCTGGCATCCTGGACTCTTCGGTCGAGCTGCTCTCCGCTCTCAGCCCAGAGGAGAGGGAGCTGCTGGTGGCGGTGACCGAGCGGGGCTACCCTCTCCGTACGGCCTTCATCGCACTCCAGAAAACTGGCCAGCAGAGTCCAGAGCAGGTCAGTGAGCGAGATCTGTTACCAGGATTCAGTCTGAAATAAGAGATGGGATTCATTCACGGGTCGAGATGTAATGCTGAGATTCTCTGCACCGTCCTTGGTGTATCGCAGGGGAAGGTCAATCAAAGTGCATGCTGGGTTACCAGTATAGCTCAGTTGCGAGTGTGTTTATGAACATGCACTATGAATGCTTGACCACATTTATGTTTCTCATAATCATAAAAACCTTTAGACTAAGTTTGAAATGCTAATCTTTTAATTTCACTGATATTAAAAATGAAATGAATTGAATTGTTCATTGAAATAAATCTGAAATAAAATATAAATAATAGATAAAAGAAATACTAAACTTAAAATACGTAAAAGAAAATTAGAAATGCTGCTTTGGCAACTAACTAAAAATCAGTTGAAGTTGATACTAACAAACAAGAACAAGTTCTAATACAAAATGTTAATAAATACTATAATATTATATAAATAATATTCTTAATATTAATTATATAATTTTATGATATTTATTAACAATTTATATAACAAATAATATTACATATTAAATAAAAATGGTCATACTTTCATTTGTGTTATTTCATTTGATGACTTAAAAAAAGTATTTCCAATACTAAAGCAAATATTTTTGTGTTACTCATATCTGCAGCTTTTAGAGACTGATATTTTTTCTCTAAGTTCAGTACACTGTATAAAATTTTATGATCTGTAAGTCATGACAACTTGTGTTTTTACATTCATTTAACTCATCAAAATAGGTTATGAGTTATATTAGTTATTTAATATTCAACCCAATTTTTTACATTTTCAGTTTAAATGACTTATGCAACCACGTTTATTACACTTACAGATTTAAGGCAGCAACTGAATTTTACATTTGAAGTTGAAATCTGTTGTTACATCTGGTTCCATCCTCTTTTATCTGATTCTGTGTATGATGAGAAAAAATAAATAAAAATAGATACCAGATCCCTCTGAAGTTTCCAAAATGAGCTAGTATTTAGTTCTCAGCATTACAAAGCTTGAGTCATGAAGCCATACTCATTGGCAAATATCATTAATGCTGTTGGGCATTGTGGAAAAAATGACGCTGAAGTTTATTTAAAAGGGTTTATGAGAAAAAGACTATCAGTAAATCAGCATTTGAGGGCAGTGTAGCTGAATAGAGCTAGAGAAGTCTGCTGAAGAAAACTTAGAAGATGCTCTGCTTTTGACTGATCTGTCTAAAATCATATAATGTGGATGGCTTGATTTGCTATACTGATAAAAGAATTGTACGTCCACATCACATTTAGTCTAATAAGATACCTTAATTCATTTTTGACTGCCGATATCACATGCAGGGTTATTATATAGGTAAATAAAAACAAAACCATGAAAAAAAAAAAACTGAAACATAAAACCTTTTCTCTATGTTTGGAAGTACGAAAGTGCACAATAAACTTAAAGGGTTGGTTCACCCAAAAATGAAAATTAGGCTGCGTTTTACTCACCCCCGAGGCATCCTAGGTGTATATGACTTTGTTCTTTCGGACGAATCCAGTCAGAGTTATATAAAAATTGTTCTTTCAAGTTTAATGCCACTCAGCGGGTGTTGCATTGCTTCTGTCCAAAAGAACTTAAATAAAAATTAAGGGTGGGGGGGACAAAGGCCTTCTGTAGTGATTCGATGCGTTTTTGTAAGAAAAATATCCATATTCAAAACGTAATAATCACTTTATTGTAGCTTGCGACAGCAGTTGTACACAGAAGCAGTTCCGGCCTCCAACATTCTTCTTTACAAATCCTCGTTTTGTACTTCTAATTCGTAACCGTAGTTTTGTTTTTGATCTCTCTGCGCTTCCGCGTTCGTTACTTCTGAGCGGCGCATGCGCAAAGCCGACCTCATACGTCATTCCCCCAGAACTGCTTCTGTTTACAACAGTGAGC
>NW_015539871.1:1104214-1110371 GCF_001515605.1 Sinocyclocheilus anshuiensis
GCTTGAAAGATCAAAGACAATTTTTAATATAACTCCGACTGGATTCGTCTGAAAGAAGAAAGTCATATACACCTAGGATGACTCGGGGGTGAGTAAAACACAGCCTAATTTTCATTTTTGGGTGAACTAACCCTTTAAGTACTAAATAAACCAATAAATACAATTATAAACTAATAAAAAATAATCAAATCTGTGACATTTTAAAAAACAAATTACAAAAACACTGAACAAAAGTAAAAAAAACAAAAACGAACTAAATTGAAAGTGGAAACAGAAAGTCTTAATTCAAAATATTAACAAAGTTGTAAAAGAATATCAATGATAATAAAATATCTCTCAATCTTGTGTGTGGTTTGGCGGCTGGTAGAAAGAATGATGTCTTATTAATTAATTTTTAAATATATAATAAATTAAATACTTGTTTGTAACTAATATGTTTATTAAATGAATAATAATAATAATAATTATTATTATTATTGCTGTTGTTATTTTTTAAAGCAATGTAAAATATTGCATTATTATTGTTATTATCATTAACTTCAATTAGTTTATAAATAATAATAATAATAGCCACAAAAATAATATTTATTTATTTATTTGATAATAAATGCCACTTTTCTCATCTTATGAGTGCATTTCTACCAATAATGAAGCATTGTCGTCATTAGGAATTACTTGAATTTGTTCTAGATCATTGGATTCCTTGAAAGCCCTTGAAGCGATGTGACGATGTGTCTGTGAAGTCACTGACTGACCAGCGAGACCTGATTAATTTATATTCAGCTGTATCCTCAGTTGCCCAGTGAGCCGCTCAGCATGACATCAGACAGCTGCTTGGGACGGATGATCAGATTTGAATCAACAAATCTCATCTTGTTACACAGATTAATCAGACCAGCCGCTCCTCTCTCTTATCCACCGCTTGGCTTTCCGTCCACTCTGAGCCTGACATCCAGTCTTATCATGAATTATGATAGCTCACATTCATCTAATGATCTTTCAGAAGTCCACAGCTATGATGACGTACTGTTGCGTCAACAGTGTGCTTGATAACCGGATCAGTCGATAAACCAATGCTCCCCAAAAGTCCATTAGAACTCGACCTGGCCTTGTTTTCATGAAGCGTTCGAGAATCTCAGAGGGCTTTTCTTCAGTCACGTTCCTGCAGTTAAAGTGATCCATGATGTATTGTGTTTGTGTTCATTTACAGTATGAAGGATTGTTTATTTGTTCTCTTGCAGATCTTGAGTTATATGGTGGCGTGTGATCGGTTATGTGAACTCGGCTATGATGAAGCTCAGGTTGAAGAAGCACTTGAGATGTTTCAGAATTGTGAGTCCAAGGTATGTATGTATTTATATGACTTTTTTTTATGTGCTACCACAAATCAGTCTCTTATGCTCACCAAGGCTGCATTTATTTGATAAAAAATACAGTAAAAACAGTAATATTGTGAATGTTTACAATTCAAAATAACTGTTTTCTGTTTGAATATAGTTTAACATATAATTTATTGTTGTGATGCAAAGCTGAATTGTCAGCATCATTACTCCAGTCTTCAGTGTCACATGATCCTTCAGAAATAATTCTAATATGCTGATTTGCTGCTCAAGAAACATTTCTGATTATTATCAATGTTGAAAACAGTTGTGCTGCTTCATATTTTTAAGAAAACTTTGAGAATTCTTTGTTAAATAGAAAGTTGAAAAGAACAGCATTTATTTGAAATAGAACCTTTTGTATCATTAAATGTTTTTATTGTTACTTGTCATCAATTCAGTGCATCCTTGCTGAATAAAAAGTATTGATAATACTATTTTTACCAACCACAACCCTTTGAATGTTAGTGTATATTGTAACCTTATTCGTTCTGCTATTTTAGGCTGAGGAGTTCCTTCACCTTCTTGCTCAGTTTCATGAAATGGGCTTCCAGCAGAACGCCATTAAAGAGGTTCTTCTGGTGCATGAGAACCACAGAGAGCGAGCGCTGGAGGAGCTCATGACCCGCGTGGCCTGATCCCATGCGTGTTATGATGCAGTGAATTAGCTGCGATCATGGTTTGTGTGTTCACCGAGCTTGTATAGCTGTTGCTTGTTTATCATATGCTGCTCTGTGTTTATTCGTTGCGCATTCTTGACATGTGTTGAGGCCTTGGGGAAAAGCACAATTTGACAGTCGACACAAGAGAATGACTCTGCAACAACACGCTTTTATAGTGTTTTCCGTAGCAATCAAACTTTTGTGGCTTTATTTATTGAAATGTAAACCATTGGTATTTATTATGTTAATTTTCTTCGTGGAATTCATACAATTATTAAACTTTTTAAAATGCATTATAATTGTTAAGCCATATATATATATATATATATATGGACACTTTAACATCATATTCATCTTTCCAGTTTCTATATGGTGCCTCCATTTACTTACAACTGAAAACCCCAAGGTGAGACAGTGTAATCTGCACTAGTTCTGGTTTGTATTTATCTAAATGTTGTTGTCAGCCGAACCTTTGACATAATATATATATATATATATATATATATATATATATATATATATACTTGAATTACCCCTTAAGTTAATATATCAATAATTGAACAACACATTTGCATATTTATGGTGCTCTGATGTTAGTTAATGGTCAAATGACATGCAGGAAAACAAATAAAATATTTAATCATTTTGTGTTTTATTTGGGTTGTTTTTATTTTGTAATCAAACAATATATTGTGACTATTTTGGCATATATTGCAATTGTTACTGCGATATGATAAACATTTCATCTCATAAGAAAATGTCTCATGCTACTGCTAAAACATCCAGGCAAAAAGAACCAGGAGACATTTTTATCATTTTCAATGATAAAAATAAAACTATTGTTTTTATATTATTATTATTTTAACTAATTATATATTTTTTAAAAATCTGACAAAAATATAAAGGTAAACAGAACAAATAGACAATTTCAGTGATAAAAAAAAAGCTATTTGTTTTTATTATTATTATTATTTTAGGACAGAAGTATATTATTGTAATATTACAATATTAAAATAAACTGAATATTTGATCATTACTTGAAATGGTTTTGTGACAATGATACATTTTAATTACATTTTTAATTATTACAATTCATTTTGTAATTTTTAATTACAATGCTAATTTACAATTTTAAATTAGAAAATGAAATTATGCAAATGAGATTGAACTCATTTTAATTTAATAATTGCGCTAAGCCATTCATCGCAATTTCAGTTTTGTTTCGATTGCAGCCTTATTCATTTTCTTCAATTTTTCATTATATGGATTCAATTCATTATTAGCTTTTCATCAACTCACAAACCCTCACCGACCCTGATGTAATGTATAGAAATATTTTGTGTCAGACAATATAGATGTAATAAATGATTTACTTACAAATGGTTCAGTTTGTTGCAGAGCTCCAGCAATGGCATTGGGAACCTACCTAAAAAAATATTTGTGTTTGGGTGATGCATTTGCACAGATGACCACTGTAAACAAAAAAATGACTATTCAATATGAAATGTCAGTCAAATATTTGGAAGAAAACCCATATCTAAACAATAATACCCATGTCTCATGGTTCTTGTTTCAGAAAAATAACTGGTATTTGTGAAATCTGTGTGAGGTCAACACATGCTTTCATTTGTCAGTTTCACTTTGGTACTTGTGAACATTATTATATGGCAAAGTTCCTTCCTATAAAATGTTACCTTCAGTGTTAAACAACTGCCAGACATCATGAGCGAATAGCAAAGTCCTGCCAAGATCTATAGATTCTGTTGTTAGGCTGCCAGAGGTTGGACACAATGTTTTCATTTTGGTAACATGATTAGTTATCAGTGTGTCTTCAGGTTCCCATGTAATGAGAGGACCTTCTACAATAGTTATGAGAGCTTGCAGGAATGTCTGGATATGATTCGAGTGTTTGAACAGTCAACGAGTCGCCACACTGTTACACTCTTACCACTTTTATGAGGTCATAAATTATTGTATGAATAAAGTATAATTTCTGATGATCATGTTTCTCCTCCCAGCTGATCTTAAACTTTCTCTCACAGTCTTCAAGGTTCTGCACTCTTTCCTTGTGGCCTTATCTGACCCCGGCACTTCTGGTATGGGTACACCAGGGACTGAGTTTTACAGATGGCGTGTTTGATATAAAAACAGGAAATGTTTCTATATTTTGGTCTCATGTGGCCATGACAACATATACTGTAATGACCATCAATCATGTGTAATACAGTCAGGAAGATTTATAGGGCCTGTTCGTTTTCCATTAATCACATCTCACATTTGCCTCCAACTGATCTGTGATGTTCTGGCAGTGTGTGAATGGTTAAATGTTAATCAGATTTAACACAAAATAAGCTGCGGTTCACTAATCGAATGGACCGATTAGAGGAAGGAAAGAGAGGCTTGAAATTTTGCACTAGTTGCACAAAGAACAATGTAGGTTTGTAAGGTTGAATACATATACTATTGCGTAAAGAATTACTGATAGCCATCTTTTATTTCCAAATATGTGAATTACCTCTCAAAAGTTTGGGGTCAGTATGAGTTTTTGCATTAAATTGATCAAAAGTAACATTTAAAAAGTGACATTTATCTTTTTCAAATAAATGTTATTCTTTTGAACTTTCTATTCATCAAAGAATCCGTAACAAAAGAATCATGGTTTCCACAAAAATATTAAGCAGCACAACTGTATTTAACATTAATAATATATCATTCTTGCCCAGAAAATCAGCATATTAGAATGTTTTCTGAAGGATCGTATGACACTGAAGACTGAAGTAATGATGCTGAAAATTAATTACATTTTAAAATATATTCAAATAGAAAACAGCTATTTTGAATTGTAATAATATTTTACAATATTGTTTTTTATTGTATTTTTGATCAAATAAATTCAGTCTTAATGAGCATAGGAGACTTCTTTGAGACTTTTGAACAGTATAATAGTGCATAGTAAAAAGAAATAGCCTACTGAAAAGTAAATTAATTAGAATTTTTTATTCATTTGATATCCAGTACAAGTGTAAATGTTTATAAATTGGGACTGCAAATATTACATGAGGATAATTCCTCTCTGAAATATTATTTCAAGAAGGTTATGAGCTTTTACGTCTTTTTTTAACTTTTGAGCAGTATGACATTTGTTGTGACAGGTCCTACACATCTACAAGCAGCCACTTACCTCATTTTTTTTTTTTTTTTGAGGTAATAATACAAAAAATGCAACCTTTCTCTTTTGCTGCCAATTAAAATATTTGAGGCACTAAACTAATGTCAAATTAGGTGAAATTCTAGGAATCCGTTGTTACGTAACATTTACCGCTATTATTAATAAACTCAGTCAACACGATGTACAGAAGCACTTGAGCTGAGGCCAGAGGAGATCTCGACTCCATTATCTTTCTTTTGTAAAAGCATTCTGCTTTGCTTTGGCAGTCTCAAGAGGAACGTCCACATGGAGCCGATTTTTGATAATCCAGTCATTTGTTTTTTCGTCATCCATTTATTTTCCTCGATGCCGTATTCCACCGTCGCTCTGCGGTTCACTGTGAACACAGAGTCGCCTCACACTACTGCGGTAAACAAAGGCACCTTACTGTTCTCGTACTGCCCGGGCATGGTCGTCCACTGACCTGAGGTCAGATTGTAACAATTACATTTACATCTACATTTAGTCATTTAGCAGATGCTTTTATCCAAAGCGACTTTCAAATGAGGACAATGGAAGCAATCAAAATCAACAAAAGAGCAATGATAAGCAAGTGCTATAACAAGTCTCAGTTAGCTTAACGCAGTACACATAGCAAGGGTTTTTTAAATTATATAATAAATAAAAAGAAAACAGATAGATTAGAAAAAGAATAGAGCAAGCTAGTGTTAGAGGCCTTTTTTTGCTTTTGTTAATAGTATAATAAATAAAAAGAAAACAGATAGAATACAAAAGATTAGAAAGCTAGTGTTAGTTAGTTTTTTTTTTTTTAAGAATAGAATTAGAATAGAGAGTGCTAGAGTTAGAGGGTCAAAGAAAGATGGAAAAGATGTGTTTTTAGCCAATTCTTGAAGATGGCTAAGGACTCAGCTGCTCGGATTGAGTTGGGCAGGTCATTCCACCAGGAG
>NW_015539871.1:1110488-1110727 GCF_001515605.1 Sinocyclocheilus anshuiensis
GAAAGTGATTTTGTGCTTCTTTGGGATGGCACAATAAAGCGACGTTCACTTGCAGAACGCAAGCTTCTAGAGGGCACTTAACTCTGAAGTAATGAATTTAGGTAAAGGGGTGCAGAGCCATTTGTGGTTTTGTAGTCAAACATCAATGCCTCGAATTTTATGCGAGCAGCTATTGGTAGCCCGTGCAAATTGATAAACAGAGGTGTGACGTGCATTCTTTTTGGCTCATTAAAAATTTA
>NW_015539871.1:1111654-1113184 GCF_001515605.1 Sinocyclocheilus anshuiensis
GGTGCCCAACCCTGCTCCTGGCGATCGACTGTCCTGCAAAGTTTAGCTCCAACTCTAATCAAACACACCTGCCTTTAATTTTTAAGTGATCCTGAAGACCTTAATTAGTTGCTTCAGGTGTGTTTGATTAAGGTTGGAGCTGAACTTTGCAGGACAGTCGATCGCCAGGAGAGGGTTGGGCACCCCTGCTCTAGAGGGCACATAACTCTGAAGTAATGAATTTAGGTAAAGGGGGGCAGAGCCAGTGGTGGTTTTGTAGTCAAACATCAATGCCTCGAATTTTATGCGAGCAGCTATTGGTAGCCCGTGCAAATTGATAAACAGAGGTGTGACGTGCATTCTTTTTGGCTCATTAAAAATTTACCTTGCTGCCACGATCTGGATTTATTGTAAAGGTTTGATAGAACTGGCTGGAAGACCTACCAAGACAGCATTGCAATAGTCCAGCCTGGACAGAACAAGAGCTTGAACATGAGGGAAACCGGTCTGTAGTTCTCTAAAATAGTAGGGTTAAGGGTGGGTTTCTTAAGTATATTCTTAAGGGTTATACGAGCCTGTCTAAATGTTGAGGGAAAAACACCAGTGTGAAGGGATGTGTTAATGATGTGAGTGAGTGCAGGTACAACTGCAGGAGAAATGGCTTGAAGGAGATGAGATGGAATAGGATCAAGCGGACAATCCATCACGCATCTCAAAAAATCATCAGATGGCCCGTTCCTCATGACATACAGATTGTCCCTGTGGGCCACCATGCAGTGTCCGTAACTTTGATGCTGAACGAGTGTCATGATTTACACCCATTCATCTTTGTATGCGACGTACTCATAAATCTCAGTAGTGTCTTTAGGTTTCCAAAGGCAGATGAATAGTCTTCTCATGGCTTTGGCGCAAGCGACGGCAGAAGCAGGTCTTGGAAGATGAGCAGCGAAGCTCCAGGTGTCCGAAGAGACTTTATATTTCTCCACAGAGGACATTACAGTCTTCTAAAACTCTCCGCCGATGATATAAAGGTCGCCCACATGGCCTACCAAAGCACAGTTGTAGCGAAGTTGCTGAGGGCTGGAAAATGTGCTCCAAGTGTCTGTAGAAACATCATAGCAGAAATCAGAATCCACAACTTTATTGGAAATATCATAGACTCCTCCGACAATAGCTTGTTGTCTAAAACTGTAACTCCGGCCATGGTGGTGCTGGCGTTGAGAGGCAAGTGAGAAAGAACCTTCCAGTCTTTCTCATCCTCATCAAGGTAGCAAACAGTCCTCATGAAGTCCTGCAATAGCTTGATGGTTGGCGAATGAGAGCCGACGGTGACGTATGTACTAGGAATAAGAGACTCCACATATTCAATCAAATCCTCTGGCAAGCACTTCACGTCTTCTTTGAGGTCTGCATACATGTCGCGAATGAACAAAGCTGCGCTTTTGAAAAGCTTCTGTAAGGGAAACAGGTCAATTTAGCTCAAAGGGAATCATTTATGATTTTATAGGGAATTTGGACAGAATCACTGTTTTACGGCTGATCACTGAGTCG
>NW_015539871.1:1113234-1133571 GCF_001515605.1 Sinocyclocheilus anshuiensis
GGGTGTTGCTATATTCCTCCTCCCAATTCATAAATCAAATGTTATCTCATCAGTCACATGGTCCGAGTTTTCCCGCTCTTGCAGAGTATAATTTTGGACATGATTTCTATAACAAGAATATGATACATTTGACAAAGAATTGATTGGAAGAAACGTTTCAAGCAAGAAGATTCAAACACACACATACTAAACATGAATATGAAGTTATTCAATAGTTATTAAAAAGACATACACAATATGTGATTAAAACATGATAGTCTAATGTGTGGGTTAGATACATAATATGGAGTTATGCATAGAAATGATTAGTTGCTCACAAGTCCTTTTAGTGTCATTTAGATGCATATATACATGGAAAGGCCGTTTCTGTGCCATTCTGTGGATGTATATGGACATGTTCTGTGAAGACCAGAGAGGTTAAAAAGGTGTCCTAAGGAATCTCAATCTGTTCTTTGTCTTCTAGGTGGGGGGAAAGTCAATCCAAAGAGCTCGTGATCGTGATTACTATCACTGGTTTACATGTGATGGTCATGCTGTGCATCTCTTTGACCATTAATCTTGATAACTTGCCCCAAAATTGACAATCTCCTTGGAATTGTCAATAAGTGTTCTTTTGTTTAAATGCTGTGAGCTACTCAAAGCTGCTAGTTGGTGGACTTGCTTCAGGCTTGTGGCACATCCTGTGTCTTGGGCCTTTCTGTGGAATTCGGCTCCTCGTGTTTCAACCATGTTCTTGATCGAATCTTAAATTGTCTGATTGGGTCTGATACCCTACACTTCGATAACCCAAAAGTAGCCGCTGTGTGATACATTAGAAGACAGTTGTCTGAATTGATAACATCAATGAGATGCTCAGTTAGAAGCTCTATCTGAAGAAACGCGGCACATTGGATGGCATCAACAATTTCGTCAGCACTCAACATGGGTCTTTCGTCATGTATCACATGGAGGGCTACCAGGAAGCCATGAACACTCGGCGCCTGAAGACAAATCTCATCCTCCATGCATTCCTTCATCCCAGATTGGAAAAGAGCTTGAAAGTATTCACAATGCTGCTCCAAGAGGCTTCTGTCCACCGTAAAGATACTTTCACCAAATCTCACTTTCATTATTGTTCTTGTGAAACCCATAGGCTGGTAAAGTGTCCTCTTCACATCGATCTCTGTGCCAGCACAGCTGCTCATCTCCATCAAGTTACCTCCTGTCATTTTCTTCTTCAAATACCCACTTCTGCAAAGTCAAACCTGTCTTTGAAGACATTCACAGCACCATTGACTATCCATGATGTCTTCTAAAGTAAAGCAGATGCATTTGACCGAGTGTGCAGTGTTTGTATTACTCCTAACAAAAAGAATAGAACCGGCTATACATAGAATTGAAAAGCGTGGCAGCATTATGCTGCTAGGAAAGCAGTGGCAGATAGCCATCGCTGTAGAGGGCAGCCGTCATCATGGTTATTTATTACCTTTTGTTCTTGGCAGGCATTAAAAGCAGGCTGAAAATTTCATCTTCTCCTTTTGATGAACAGGTGAAATGCCTAAAGCTACAATGGTATGACTGTAAGGGTCAGTCTTTGTTGTGGGTCAGCATTCCAGGTGAACATGTGACTGCTCAAAATAAAATCTGAATAAAAAAAAAAACTTAGTATGGTCCAATTGGAAGTGGGGGATGCCTTTAAAAGCACAGTTAATTAGATTGCAGACAGTAGCCTGTTTAATTGTTATCTCGTGACTCATATGCTTTGAGTTAGAAAAATATTTCTCTGACTTTTACAGAGCATAAGCCCAAATGTTATAGAAATGCCACTGTAAATAGGTCATGTCTTGCAATAGGTAGTATGAGTCACTCATTTAAACTCATTAAAAAGTCTTTAAAATGCTTGCAATATTGATTAACTCCCCTTAAGTTTAATTTAATATTTGTTAGAATTGCTTTTATATATTTTAGAATAGAAACAAACAGTTGCCAGTAGCAACTGACTTCCATGGTATGGAAAAAAAATACCATGGAAGTCAATGGCAAAAACGGCAACTGTTCGGTAACCAACATCAAAATATCTTGTGTCCACCCGAAGAAAGAAACTTTTTTTTGGAACAACTTGAAGGTAAGTAGGCCTAATCGATAACAGAATTTTCCAATGGTAATGTTTATTTGCTGTTCAAAGAGGTTTAAAAAATCCACAGGGAAAAACCAGTGACGGCAAACATTATTGATTATCACGTCTGATAATGATCAATCGCGTTTGAACTTCGACAGTTGAAAGCAAACGAGCTGTCAAATGAATGGCGAAAGAAAATACTTTTCTTACATTTGGGCCTTTTATTACAGAAAAAAAAAAGAAGAAAAAAAAAAGATAGTTCCGTTTTTTTGATCCACCACAAAATTACGGAGGCCCTCTGGTGGCTCTAACCGTGGGAACAGTAGCGAGCACTTTTCGTTCATTTGGGACCATTTTTGCTGAAAGTTTGACATAAATGCTGTTCTTATTTATCACGTAATTGAAAACATTACAAATAATTTTTAGTGTTTTGTTTAAAACTTCGTTAGGTTACCGCTAGAGGTTATTGAGCGAGACGAGCGTCAACAAAAAGTTCCCCCGGCAATTTCCTGTAGCAAAATCCTCTCATTGAATAATTCGCAAATTGGTAAAGGGAGGGGGGTTGATTTATTAAACACGCTTTTAAAAATAATTCTTGTAGAGTATGGGCTTTGAAGTTTCTTTTTATGTTCACGGTAGGCGGATCCACTGGATAGATTGAGTCCATCATGTGCTCCAGCCCACCGAACCAGAGAATATCCCAGCATTTCACAGTTCATTCCCTTTTCCCCACAGAACAGAAGAGGCTTTTAATGCCCTGGAAAAATAAGAAAACTGTCTAGCAATCTCGGACAAACGTGCATCTGAGTCTTCTGTGGTTGTGGACATGTCGTTTATACTGAAGTCTAACGCGATCCAGCTGTTTTGCAGAGAGCGCTGGTGAGAAATCAGGCATCCGCATCATCCAGGTATGAACTCTGAAGATCACAGCACACTTGCACTGTATCTAATGGGCTTTTTGATTCGGATCTGCTTCCTCGTGTGTTCATTCCTCTATCTCATCCCGTCTTCAGGATGTCTCTGATGTTTGGGAAAGCAAGAACTTGCAACATTGTCACAGTTACTGAGCATGAGCCTTCGGAGTGTAACATAGTGATTTTGGGAGCTATGGGATCTGGAAAGTCAGGTATGACTAACATGCCATGTTCATAATAACAAACTTAGTTTAATTATTATGCTTTGGTCATGACATTTTCTTAATGTATGTAGTGCATTTAATTTTTTGGGGAACACTGACAAAATGTGCATTGAATGCATTGTAAATCGTTTTGAATTTGTATTTTCCTGTATGTATTTATATTCGGAGTGTAACATAGTGATTTTGGGAGCTATGGGATCTGGAAAGTCAGGTATGACTAAGATGCCATGTTCATAATAACAAACTTAGTTTAATTATTATGCTTTGGTCATGACATTTTCTTAATGTATGTAGTGCATTTAATTTTTTGGGGAACACTGACAAAATGTGCATTGAATGCATTGTAAATCGTTTTGAATTTGTATTTTCCTGTATGTATTTATATTCGATTGTATCTGAACTATTGTATCAGAACTTAACAGATTGTATAGCATTGCATAATGTTGATAATGATTTTATTAATGAATGTTATGCTATTATATGTTAATGATATTAGTTTGTTTACCAAGAGAGAAAACTTTTCCCCATAATGAGATTTGTTTTTAAGAAAAATGCTTTAAAAAAAAAAAAGCTAAATATTTCCCATTATCCTGTTGGGATGCTCTGTTATGTAATTGAAAATATTTCCGAACTTAGACTTACAGGAAGTTTATCTGTCCCCCGCAGCACTTACAGTGAAATTCCTCACGAAGCGCTTCATCAGTGAATATGACCCAAACCTTGGTGAGTTTTAACAAATGGTCATTGAAAAACCAATAATGAGTGACTGAACATCTGGATATAGGAGACTTGTCCTCCTCAATGTCTATGGTGATTATGGTCCTGATCTTAAAATAAAACATATCAATCATACAGATTATTTTTTCCTTACTGGAGCATTAACTTCAGGGCAGTTTAGTTTCATACAGATGTAATTAAGGGTGACTCAGATCCATAGATGGGTGGCTTTAAAACTTAAAAGGATTTTACATAAAAGTCCCCATTTTCATGTTTTTTCCTTGGCAGAAGATGAAAAGCTGAGGCTTATACTGACAGCTTTTACGTTACTAAAATGACAAGTTTGACTTTGTCTTTGCCAAACCACTTTAAAACTTTGTCGTAAGTCTTTTTCCAATGCACCATATATTTCTTTCTTCAATTTTGTCCTTTGTAGTTGTATCACATTTTCACATTTTGTTCCAATGTAATTCTTTTATGAAATCTTTATATAAAATAATAATAAAACAAATTATAAAAAGCACATGGATGTCAGGAACCGAAATATCATCTTTATTAGAGAAGAACCAAATAAAAAGAGAGACTTCATCTGAAGACAATACACATTATGCAACTGTCATGTAACTTGAGCTGGAGCGCAGTGTTTTAATGTTTCTGTGAATGCCAGTTTTTTTTTTTTTAAACATGCAGTATCTTTTTTTACATATTTAATTTTCAGAAGATACCTACTCTTCAGAAGAAGTTGTAGACCAGCAGCCAGTTCTGGTTAAAGTGATGGACACTGCTGATCAGGTAATGATGTCCGTTTGTCTCTTTTGACAATATTCTACTTTATGCAGATTGACACCTCACATTTGTCTCAGATTGATCTTTTCATAATGGTTGATGTTTTACTTTCTCATAATGGAAGTTTGTTGCATAACCTTGGCAGCTTTACAGTATGCAAACAAATCGGTCTTTATTTAAATCAGGATGGACCAGTCAACTGTGAGCGTTATTTAGGCTGGGCCAATGCCTTCATCATTGTCTACAGCATTGACAACCGGAACAGCTTTGAGGCCTGCCAGCAGTACTTTGAGACTGTGACTCTGTACTCAAAAGGCCTGCAGCCAGAAGCTCCTGTCATTCTTTTAGGAAACAAGGTGGACATGGAGAGATACAGGTGAATTAAACATCCTTCTATTACATTTCAGTAAATAATGCTATTACAACACATGTGTAGGCTATAATGCCTGGTAATGCATCTTAAAGAATAGGCCTAGTTCACCCAAAAATGACAATTTTCAGAAGATTTACTCAAACTCAGGCCATCCAAAATGTAGATGAGTTTGTTTCTTCATCAGAACAGATTTGGAGAAATTTAGCATTGCATCACTTGCTCACCAATGGATCCTCTGCAGTGAATGGGTGCCGTCAGAATGAGAGTCCAAACAGCTGATAAAAACATCCCCACGACTCCAGTCCATCAATTGACGTCTTGTAAATTGAAAAGCTGCGTGTTTGTAAGAAACAAATCCATCATTAGGCTGTTATAACTTTAAACCATTGCCTCGCTCTGGCCAAAATATGTGTCCATAATCCATATAACGCTTCCTCCAGTGAAAAAGTCCATTTCCTGTTATCCTCTCACATCATATTCCACCAACATATTTGTTTAGAGTTGTTTTGGACTGTTTTCACTTACAAACATTGTTTGATTTGTGCATATTTCTCTCCTGATTCAGACGAGACAACTTTTTCTCTGGAGAAAGCAATGTTATGAATAGAGGATGCATATTGTAGCTGGAAGCAATGGCTTGAAGTTAAAATGTCTTAATGATGGATTTGTTTAAACATGCAGTTCTTCGCTTCCCTGGAGTCATGTGGATTACTTGTGGATTATTGTGATGTTTTTATCAGCTGTTTGGACTCTCATTCTGACGGCACCCATTCACTGCAGAGGATCCATTGGTGAGCAAGTGATGTATTGCTACAGTTCTCCAAATCTCTTCTGATGAAGGAACAAACTCATCTACATCAAATTTGGGTGAACTATTCCTTTAAGTGTGAATCTTAAACAGTCAAATGTCCTGTGTCAGTGTGTGTTAGTCAAAACACTAACCAAGCAGAGCAGGAAATAGTGCATTTACATAGTTGTATGAATGTCCTTTTGTTAGTTTAACTGCAAGAACGTATGACCTGTGACTGGCTATAATTACAACAATTATGCTCAGTACAACCGCAAGTTATTTAGATTTCAGTTTTTCATGACCCTAAAATGTTTAAGTAAGGATTTGATTGGTCCAGGAAATTACCATTTATCGCCTGTATATTTTTCTTTTTATTATGCAAACACAGTGCATGATTTATGCAGTATCATACTTGAAATGACCATAATACAGCTGGACTTAATCAAATCTATCTATTTATGTAACTGCAGAATTATGTGTGCTTCTTTGCCGGCTGCGCTTTAAATAAAAGCTTTAACTACTCATCCCCAGTTTTTTTTCTGCTGTGCCATTCCTATTACATTAGAGAGTTTCTTTAACTCTTTATTGTGCAATTTTACTTAAGGCTGTAGTTATCATACACACTTTTTATTTGGATTATGTTTTGTTTTTATCCATTATTACATGATTATTTTGTAGTATTTGCTCTATGCACAGTATCCTTCAAACGTTTGGGGTCGGTAAGCATTTTTTAAAAGAATTCTGTTATGCTTACCAAGGCTGCATTTATTTGATAAAAAAATACAGTAAAAGCAGTGATGTTGCGAAATATTATTACAAATCTCAATATATTTTAAAATGTAATTTACTCCTGGGATCAAAGCTGAATTTTCAGCATCGTTACTTCAGTCTTCAGTGTCACATGATCCTCAGTAATCAATATAATATGCTGATTTGTTGCTCAAGAAATATTTCTTATATTACCAATGTTAAAAACTGATATATTTTTGTGGAAACCGTGATTTTTGGTATATATTATTAGTATATATTATTTTTCAGAATTAATTTTTAATTTTAGTAAAGGGCTGCATTTTATGTAAGGAAAGTGAATGAAACATGCTTTCATAATGTGTTTGTTAAATATTTTATAATACATCTTTTTTAGACAGGTGAGCAAGGCAGATGGTGCAGCTCTGGCCTTGCGATTCGGTTGCCTGTTCTTTGAAGTTTCCGCCTGCTTGGACTTCCTGTCCGTTCAGCACATCTTTCACGAAGCCGTTCGAGAAGTGCGGCGAGAGACAGAGAGGAGTGTCCGTCCGCTCTTCATCAGCGAAGACAAGTCTGCGATCAGCCTGTCCTCCGCCCCTCCGCTCACCACCTGCTATAAAGAGCTGCCCACCCCATCCACCGCAAAGCTGGTTACGGTCAAGTCCTCGAGAGCTCAGAGCAAACGCAGAGCCCCCACGCTTACACTGCTCAAGGGCTTCAAGATCTTCTGATGCAAGGACGCCCTCTTCTGATACTCTAGAGAATCTACAAGGAGGAATGCTGGTTTTGATTTCATATTAGCTCATTTAGCATTAAAACTAACAGGACCTGAAGGATTACAACGTTTCTCACAAACTTGAGAAAGCGGTAACTTTATGAAAATGGACAGTGTGCTAAGTATATCAGAGTGCTAATGAATGTCTTTGTTAGCATTGCTGATTATGCTGTTATAATTGTTGATTTTTTTTTTTTTCTCACTGGTTTTTGCACCGGAATTATACTCGTATTTTATTGTGATAAAACCAATTTCCACTTGATATATTAATTTCAGAGAATTCATTTGGGCATTTATTTTTATACACATCAAAACACAAAACCTAATCATGCACAAAATACCAAAGAAAGTTTCAGGACAAAATAAACACCTTTATCTTTATTTGTTCTTGTTACCAACTGTAAAAAAATAATGTTAGTATTGATTAAACATTGAAATGACCAAGTGTATTGTATTGCATCACAATGTGTGAGAGAGAAGAGAATAATTTACAGTGCTTCGTATGGGAAGCATAAAAAGAAAAATATGAAGATTAAATATTTGATTTAATCCATATAAGTTTGTATGGTACACTATTACTGTATGGTTTAGAAAAAAAGTTGGTTGACCCAAGGCTATAAGCATATATGTTGGGCTAGGGAAACCCAAGTGTAATAATATACACTGGCAGCTACAAGTTATTATAAAGAATAATTAAAAAAAAAATGCTTTTAATGTTTTTGAAACAAATCTCTAATGTGCACCATTTATTTAAACAAAATACAGTAGACATACAGTAATATTATAAGCATTTAAAATAACTTTGCTATATAATTTCTTTCAAAACATTTAAACATTTTTGCCTGCCAATGTGAAAGAGATTTCCATTGAAAAAAAAAATATTTTGATTGACCACTAAATTGAATTACGTGGGTATACACACCCCTCAGTGTGGTTACAGCCCTGGGTTAACTCTAAAATAGTCTGTCAACCAATCCCATGCCATCTTGAATATAGTGTTAAAATGAACCCAAACAGTAGGACTAAATTAAAATGCAATTGCCTCATATGAAGCTATTACTTGGGGGGAGTTTTGGGACAGAGACCCTGCACCTGTGTTGTGGACGTCCTCTTCCCCTTGTCCTTCCTCTGCAGGTTCAGGATACAGAGCAGACACATTCCCGTCCTTCCAGGTCACCACAATTTCTCCGGGCTTCAGTCCCTCTGAGGCTATGCTATTGTATGAAGGCTCTTCCCAATCCCTATGGCTGTTATGTGTAGTAATTTGTTCGTATGGGGTGAAATGGGTTTTCTCCTCCTTGACCTCTGTGACCTTATCAGTGACGATGGCCTGCAGTTCCTCCATTTCAGGTTTTACCGCTGTGACTTTTGAGGCTGCTTTGTATTTGGCTATTTGCTTCCTGTTCCTGAAGCGGAAATGGAAATTATGTAAGAATATTCCATCTCACATATCTATTGATATGCGAGACAGAAAAAAATGTCTCTCTCTCTCTCTCTCTATATATATATATATATATACATTATATATATATCAAATAAAAGTCAAGCAGCTGGGATTTGCTATTTAATGTATATATTATATGTATAATTTATTACTGATATTTTCCCCTAGGAGTAGCACTTATAAAACTATAAAACTCCCCTTTGGTAACTAAAGTTATTTTGTATTTACCCATTGTGTTACTCATGCGTGTCACTAACCTATTAGCCATCATGCCCATGACCAACAGCATAGCACCAATCAGAAGACCCAGAAAAGCAAATGCCAGCATGCCAAACTTCCACGATGTTGCTGTTAAACAAAAGAACGGCATTGAACCATTTGTGAGTATTACTGTGATGCAAGTACATACTTTTTCTCACAGCAACCTCCAAGTCATTCAGGCCATTTCATACATGGTGAAATGAAATTATGCAAACATGACAAACAGGACATCACAGTAAATACAAGCTTTCCACACTCACGGTCCTCTGTGCGGTAATACCACTGTAAAAACTTCAACTGTGCCTCTGTCATTCTTTGTTTAGGCGGCCCTTCAGTAAAGTCAAACTCATCGGGCTCTAAATCACTTTGTCTTCTGGATCCTGTGGGAATCAATGCACATGAAGAGACGAAGTGAAGAAGGTCAGTGGAGTTTCTTTTCATATTTATTTATATTTGATTTTAGGGTGAAATATACTTACTATATTGTACTCACTAGATTATTAGTGACAATTATTACATTACTGTTTAAAAAGGTTAGGGTCAGTGTTATTTATAAATTAATACTTTTACTCAGTAAATATGCATTACATTGATCAAAAATAAAGACATTAATAATGTTACAAAACATTTAGTTTCTATTCATCAAGGATGTTTTTGAGCAGAAAATAAGCATTTTAGATTGATTTTAAAATAGAAAGCAGTTATTTTAAATAGTACAATAAATGATCAAATAAAGGTAGCGTTGGGAGTATATGTCAACCCAGATAAAATGAACATGACAATTCAGACACATAATTCAAATAAAGCATTAAATAAATACTAGTAATTCAAATGATTAGCTGTTTTTGGCCTCTACTCACTCAGCTTATTCTGGCAGATGTCACCCGCATCCAGAGATTTCCAGGTGTCATGTTCACCCGTGTTCAGTCTGAGTTTTCCTCTCTCAGTGCTCAATGCTAGAGAGTTTTGCAGACCGATGAGCTGTTGAGCTTTGCACTGCCATTTGATATGTTCACCAGAATCACAAGCGATAGTCTGGACTGGGTCAGTGTGGATGGCAGAGAGACACCTCAGGGTGCCTGTGTTTACTAAGCAGTGATCTGTCCACTTCCACTGCTGCAGGACTGAGTCCAGACTGCATGTCCTTAACTCAACAACTCCTTCAGATGAGTCCTGTAGACACAGACCTTCCTTCATGCTGTGGATTGTAAAGCCGATTGTGCCTTGGGGGAAAAAAAAAAAACTTTTAGCATATTACAACTATCTTTATTCATTTTGTATATTTTATCTTTATATAATTAATTATAATTAATTCTAGCCAGATAATATCTGTGAAACATTGTGATTTTACATCCCACAAAGAATGAATGGGAATCTTGTCTTGCATTTAGTCTATAATTCAACCATTGTGATTTATTGATTAATGTTTGTAAGATTATATGGTCTGTAGTTGGGTGAATATCACAATATATTCAGGTCACATTTCACCTCCATATTAAATGAGAGTAATTTGAAATAATATTTTGCTTCAAATTAATTAAATTAAGTAAATTAAGCCTGATTTATAGGACCATTGCACTGGGACATTATTTTAATGACAGCTATGTTTTTTTAAGTAATACAATTAAACGCATTACAGTTAAGCAGAATGTCCCTGCTATAATGACTTTTTTTGTGGTAATTCCCATTTTACACAATGGTAATCATCATTAAATACTTTTTTATTGTAGTACTTTATTTTTTGTGCTTAAAATTGTTCTTAATTGTCGTAGGAATAATGTCACACTTTGAAAAATCTGTGTAATTTTATCATATTATAAATTTGGATTTCCAAAAAGCATTGGAAGCTTAAATTATAGAAACCATTGGGAAAAAATAGTCTCAATGATCTATACTTTCAGACAAAAAAAAAGGTCTAAATCTGTCACCAGAGCAGTACCCTAAGGCACAAAATTTAAAAAGGTATATATTTATACCTTATTCATTCCTAAATGGTTCATGTTAGTACTTTAAAAGCACATATTAGTACCTAAAGTGTACCTTTTAGTAACTTTTGAAAGGGAACCATTCCAGTGATAGAATTATTCTGTTTTTCTGAGAGTGTACTTATATAATGTTTTGGGAAGCACAGCCGTGGACATGTTCTTGCCAGGATTTATTCTCCTATCATTAGATTCACTCAGTTAATTTTATGAGGTTAAGAGTGTACTATACCAGACCATGTGAGAGATAATGTTATCCATAACGGCAGCATCGCTCTTGTAATGCAGAGTCTGCTTAAACACAAGACACAGTGCGAGGTGTTAATACTTCCACACATATTAACACAGTTAAAAAACAGCATATCAAGTTTCATTAGCCTTGTGCTTTCATTTCGGAGAATTTCTCCCCCACACATGCAATGTTTGAACACGTCGTCAGCTTGACTAAAGATGCCATCATGGTGCAATATTTTAACCTTTCCTAATGAGAGGATGAGATATCATGCCTTGACAAAAACCAGATGTCGAATCCCACCCACCTCAATGTTACAACATTTTTGCTTTCCAGCAAATTGCTTTCCATTTGTGTGTGTGTGTGTGTGTGTGTGTGTGTGTGTGTGTGTTTTTTACCACCTTAGTCAAGATATATAAAGGTTAAATTATCTTTTTTTTTTACATTACATTTTTGTCCCTATCAGTGTTAGGTGTTATTAATTACAGTAATTTAATTTCCCTTGAAAAAGTAAAGTAAGGGATTACTGTAATCTGTAATCCAATTATAGTTACTTCTGATGTAATTGCATTAAATACTTTATAGACAATTCTATATAAAACAGCAGTGGATTTAACATCATCTAATGTTAATGTAACATATGCAACATGTTTTTCCATTACTCTTACTCATCAAAATAATTTAACCAATTCAACATATTTTAAGCTGTACAAGATTCAGTTTGACTTTTTATTAAGTTGGTTTAATATAGTTTAAGCTGAAATAACTTGTACAGCCATTTCGATAATACTTAAAATTGTAAGGCATCAATTGAACTGAAGTTAAAGTTGAAGTTGGCAGAAATGTTTTACTGTGTATAAAACAATTAAAAGTCATAACAATGTTAAAGTACAATATTATTTCAAAATAAGCATTATTGAACCAAAACGAGATTCCATTCTTATCAGCATTTCTTATCATAAGAATAACCCAATAGCATACTAAGATCGCAGAGCTTCTGTATGATCCATACGGATGCTTATTAAAGCACACATTTATGAATTCAACTCACCTGAAGAGCACAGTTTGAGAGGCAGATGTGGCGTAGAACAGAAAAAATGACTACACATGTTGGGAACGCTTCACCACGGCAGAGAGTTTCCAAAGTTCAAATGGGAGGAGATACACTCATGAAATTCCTTTCCATTTTACAGTGCAATCTGGTGTCTTTATGAACTCAAGACGTGAATGTTTTAGAAGATGAGGGAATAAGTTAGCAGCTCATATTCTTTAGGTGAAGCTGAAGTTATTGTATATATAGTTTCACTTTCACAACTAAACACACAGCGTCACACACGGCGGGCAAGAGTGAAAGGAGGCCGGCGGGCTTGCGGCAACCACATGTGACGACCCCGGGCTGGACTCCGCGTCGTCCACGGTGAAAGCCAATCCGGTGATCCACAGCGCGAAGTTGATGTATTTCCTCAGCGACCAGCACGGATCAGCTCTAGGCATGATGAAGCTGATATCGTCCTCTTTTGGACGGCCAAACAAAGTAGTTTCGCTTTCACAACAATACTACAGCGAGAATCAAAGTTACGCCTTCTTTCTTTGCGTGAACATTTGGGCGGCGTTATGCAAATCTTCCCACATCGTGACATAGACATGTGGGGGCGTGTTTAAACGAGGCGTTTTAGGAGGGCATGGACGAGTCTTAACTTTTATAAAGAATATCTCTTTGGATTTGAGACTTTAGTCTTTGCAACTTTACAGATCTTCTTTATGCACCAAGAGCTTGTAACACTCCAAAGAGAAAGGAAAAATTTAAATCGCATCATATGACCCCTTTAATAAATTGCATCATAGAAAATTTATAAGCTTGAGCTTTGAGTTGCCTTTAAATTGAAAAAAATGGGTTTGTCTACTTTAGAAACACCTTGTGTAGATAAACAGTGATTTTTTAATGATAAAAATAATATTTTTTGACCATGAAACCAACAATTTCTTTAAAATAAGGACTGAGAAAAATGCATCCATCTTCCACTTAAAAATTGTGTAAAAAATTAAATAAAGTTACCTGAGATGGACCAATACATATTTTGAATATTTAAATATGTGTATTACTAGATTCAGTCTTTAAAAAAATATAGAAAAATTTAAAAAAAAATTGGAAGCAAATGGCACCTATTCGGTGGAATGGCCCACAAATCTACAAACATATTCAGGTGAGCTAACCGGTTTACTGCTAACAATTGAAACACTCAAGCTGCACCTCAAAATACATGTTAGATGGAAACACTGTGCATTATGATCGAGTTTGTAGATTAATTCACTAAATAGTTTGACCACTGCAATTCAATTGGTGACAGTTCAATAGGAAATCAGTTGAGAGCATCCATACAATTGAAGTGAAAAAATTCAATAAAGTTACCCGAGATGGACCAATACATATTTTGAATAGTTAAATAATATGTGTATTACTAGATTCAGTCTTTAAAAAAGATAGATTATTTATTTATTTTTTTTTTTAAATTGTTTTGGAAGCAAATGGCACCCATTTGGTGGAATGGCCCTAATATTATTAGTAACTGCACTTATTAATGCAAAACAACAGTAATTTTATGATTAAGTTATCTTTATTTTTAATACCCCACCCCCAGCGCTACCAAATCTTCTTCTGGCGCCACCATCTGTAGAACTTAGTTGCACTGGTGCCACTGATCTCATATGCTAGTCTGGAGCCCTGTAAGCAACAATCTTCCCTTGTGCTCTAATTAATACATGCACGTCTGCTGCTGTAACGTGCGCTCGAAGCCTTATTATAAAAAGAGGAGGCGGTGCTCCATGACGCAACAGCTTTTATTAGCCAATAGAGAGCGCGATATGTAAATGAGCTCGTGTAAAGCAGGAAGTGCGGTTGTGCCTCTGTCTGTCCATAGATGAGACAAGGAGGGAAGAAACTGCTAGAAAGGACCACGGATAATGCAACGCTAAATAAACACACTGTGTCCTAACGACAGAGCACAAATCTACATTTGACCAATACGGGGAAACGGAGCTGTTTGTGATCGATTGGGGAACGAGGTAGGATGTTTTCATCTGCATTGAATCGATGCGTTTTTTTTACTTGTGTATGTGTTGGGGTGTCGTCTCGTTTTCCTGCTTATTCTGATCATCAAAACGCTATTTTGCTATTTTCTACATAACAGCCTGTATTATCACGATAGCCTAGTGTTTTGTCTTAAGTAGAGCTATGTCTTAAGTAGATGTTTGTATATGTGTCACATATACGTAACGTTATCCATCACACTAGTATGAGTGTAAATGATGGGCAGATGATTCCTATTCTACGCTGTTGACATCTGCAGTACCGCTTGTTTTCCATAGACATAGATAGCCACGCTGTGTATAAACATAATAACCACTGGATATGTCAGTATGTGAGGGTGTTTTGAAGTAAAGGCAGATGCTGGGCCTATTTCTGCAGGAATCATCTGCACACTGTCACGATCATCAAAACACCATCATGAAGTGTTTATATTCGTTACTTTAATATTACTTGTTGGTATTTAACATATTGATCATTTATTATCATAATCTGTGGGTTGCAATCTTATGTCCAGGTCATTCTTCTGAAAGCTGTCAAGAGGATGTCCAGGTTATTTATATAAATGAAGTCTGTTTTATGTCCATTGAGATATTTGGCACTATTACTTTGATGACAATTAATCAGATTTGATCCCTCCATTCTCATTATTGTAATCCAACCTTGACATTGCTTTTAGTATTTCTATTATTTTTATTCTTATTACATAATATGGTAGTTTTATTACTCCATTACAGTAAATGAATACTGTTATACAATGATATTAAAATTGATATAAAGCAATGCAACAAATGCTACCATGATTCATAAGAACTTAAAAATTCCTATTTATTATAATCCGAAACGGGGTTAATTATAGTTAAATAAACTAAAACCAGATTTTTTTGTTGTTACTTAAAGGGGTCATTTGATGCGATTTCAATTTTTCCTTTCTCTTTGGAGTGTTACAAGCTCTTGGTGCATAAAGAAGATCTGTAAAGTTGCAAAGACTAAAGTCTCAAATCCAAAGAGATTCTTTATAAAAGTTAAGAGTCAACCACACCTACCTAAAACGGCCCTCGTTTATAATGGGTTTGAATGTTTTTGTCTCGTTGCTCCGGCCTGGACATGGTATGTATGGTAGGGGCGTAACATTTCCGTCACACACTTGAGGTATTCGGCCAATCACAGCACACCTCACTTTTCAGACCGATGAGCTTCGTAAAAATCGACGCGTTTCAGAAAGGCGGGGCATAGAGGAGAAACAATAATGTACAGTATGTGGAAAATAATGTTTTTTTAACCTTAAACCGCATAAACACATTTCATTACACCAAATACACAAAATAATGTTCTTTTTAGCAACATCATATGACCCCTTTAAAGTAAAACAAATGTCAACTGAAACAAAATAAAATATAATAAAAAATGAAAACAAGTAAATCACAAAAAGCAAAACAAAATTAATAAACCTTTAACTAAAAGTAAAATATAAATATTAAATAAAACATTAACTAAATAATAAAATAACAGATAAAAGCAAAAATATAAAATCTAATTAAAATTGTTAATAAAACTAATACTATTTCATTAATGCAAAAAAAAAGAAAAAAAAATTGTATGAGATTAGACACTAAATTTGGATTGTCTTGGATTAACTTCATCAGTGAAGTGAATTCTGTTGGCTGTAATTGTTTTGTAATGTACTATTGCATTGATTTCATTAATTCAGATTAATTTCACAAAGCACAAACTCATGGATGGATACAAAAGAAATCCAGTCGTCCTCATTTAATTAGGGGACAAAATTCTCATGTAGTCCATTAAACTTCATGCATGTTAAGACAGAAATGAACATGGTCTCAGGGAATCAAGTTGACAGGTGCATTTCCTCACAATTAAAAATTGAAATCTTCTCTAGTTAGACGGGTTGGATCACATACACTGCCTTAACATTATCTAATTAAAATCAAGAATTTTATTTTTAATTTAATTTAGTACTCTATAATGATTCTCTTAAACGTCCTCTTTATTTAGAAGCATGAGTCAGATTTAACACTTAAATGCTGTAAATTCTCTAGTCCTCATCTAATACAGTAATGTCATGAAGGAACCTTATTGGGATCATTTGAGGAGAGCATTCAGTGCAACTGCTTATGTGAGTCATAGATGAGTCTTAAAGCGATAGTTCACCCACAAATGAAAATTGTTATTATTTACTCACTCTAATGTTGTTTCAGTTTTAAAGAATGTCTTCTGAAGCCATATAATGAGATTGAAATCAATATTCAACAAAAATCTCACTTGACAGCCATGGCAGTGTCATTTTAGTATCACTGAGATATTATAATAGCTTTTATTATTATTTTAAATTAGTTTTTTTATTGTTCATTTTAATTGTAAGTTTTAGTAATTTCATTCTGCAATTTTTATTTTTTATAATTTTTAATTTTTAAATGTCTATATAGTTTTTATAAATTTTTTAGGCCTTGTTTATTATATTTGTTTTAGTGCATAAAGTTAACCTAAATCAAAATGAGAATTTTTGTCTTGGCAACTAACTGAAATTAAAGTCATTTTTTTGTATTAGATTTTACTTGAGTGACAAAAATGTTTTTACTGGTTTTAGTTTTATAAGTAATAATAACCCTGAGCCATGGTCACTATTCACTTTCATTGTACGGAAAAGAGCAGCTTAGACATTTTGTTATAAATAACTACTTTGTGTTCCACCAACAAAGTGTGAGAACTGCCGTTTTTGGGTGAAATATTCTTTTAATATGCCACAAGTAGTTAGGTTATTAAAGGTGCCATAGAATGCATTGATACAATATTTTAAATTGTTCTCTGATATCTACATAGAAGGTATGTGGCTTAGGTAAGGGCAAAAAATCTCCAGAAACTGTTTTACATGTCCATTTACAACCCTAGGATTTGTCCCTAGAATGAAATGGTCTGTTTTTACCTTATATGGAAGCGTCATGAATAATAATGTTGAGCTCTGCTCTGATTGGCTGTTGCACAGTGCAGCTCATTTCAGTAGCTCACACAGCAGGAAGGAAACACAGGGAAAATATATATTTCAATACTGTCTCTCGCAGTTATATCATTGGGTAATTATACTGTATATAAAATGTGGGCATCAGGGAGCCGCTATTAATATGCGGGGCATTGAAACTGCTTTCGAATGCACAATCACTTTTTACTTTCACGTTCAAGATTTGCGATCGCACGTGCTCTGTGTAAACTACAGCTGCCGTACTTACAACATATTTTACAAGATCAGATGCTTGACAGTGTTGCTCAGGATCAAATCATTCGCCATCATCCTCAGTCATCTCTCCTTACTCTGTTTATGTGGTAAGTGAAATCTTATGTACTGAAATGTAACAGGCTACCGCTAGCAAGCAGCTAACCATGTCCCTTTAGTGGCTCGCGTTTTATTAGAATGCGCATTATTTGTTTTCCGTTCCTTTCTGAATACAGACACCAACCCATCCCTGCACATCACATGCAGGTTCGGCTGGTGGCTGGCATAGAACATGGGCGGGTATATGCAAATGTTGGGGGCGTAACTATTAGTGATCCCGACTGTAACGTCACAGTTGGTGTTATGTTCTGATTCGCCTATTTTTCAGTGGTCTTTTGCATGCACGAGATTTACATAAGGAGGAAACAATGGTGTTTGAGGCTCACGGTATGTCATTTCCATGTACAGAACTGTTATTATTCAACTATGCCATTTTCCATTCTATGGCACCTTTAATATGGGCTCGGTACTTGACACCGTTAGTATACGTAATCAACCTTATCTGCTCTTATAGTTTCTGTTACGTGTAAGTGTAACCGTTCCTTCTTTCCCTTCCTTAGAGAAATTGACCAGATCACTGTGACCCACAGTCCACACCCATAATATCAGAGAATACAAGATCACATTCCAAGACCCATCTAACTTACAAAGTAAGTGACTCTGTTATCAGCTAGCCACTTTATATTTGTCTGACAGAACATTGCAATAGTTTAAACCAGATCTTGCCCATAGATCCTAATGTCAAGTGATTTTCTAGTTTGTGCTTTATTGTATTTTAGTTTACTGAAGCATTGCATCAGTCATCTGTTATTGTTTATTTTCAGCGCAAATATGAACACTCACGAATCTGAGGTGTACACGGTGGCGCCGGAGATGCCGGCGATGTTTGACGGCATGAAGTTGGCGGCGGTGGCCACAGTTCTCTACGTCATCGTCCGGTGTCTAAACTTGAAAAGTCCCACAGCTCCGCCGGATCTCACTTACCAGGATACAACACTCAGCCACTTCCTGCTCAAGTCCTGTCCTATTCTGACCAAAGAGTGAGTACCACACTTCAGTTTATCATTTCACTGCACTTACTGTGTCTACTGAGTAAACCGCATCTCTAGCTTAGAGGCTGTTCCTGAAGCTGCGCTGCTTTTAGCACATGGTTGCTAAGACTAATGCAGCATTCCTAGAATCACTTACATAAATATTCTCAACTGTTCTTTTACTGTTTTTTTTTTTCTAAAGGAATTTTTACTTTTTTACAGCAGGGACACAGTAAATTGATTAAAAGTAACAGTAAAGACATTTATAATGTTGCAGATGATTTCTGTTTCAAATGAATGCAGTTCTTTTGAACTTTCTATTAATCAGAGAATCCTGAAAAAATATAGCGGAACTGTTTTCAACTGTTTCAGTGGTCTTGAAAATTACAAGACATGTTTCTTGAGAATGAAATCATCATATTAGAATGATTTCTGAAGGATCATGTGACACTGAAGACTGGAGTAATGATGCTGAAAATTCAGCTTTGTCATCATAGGAATAAATTACATTTTAAAATATATTTAAATAGAAAACAGTTATTTTTAACTGTTAAATGTTTATTTGAACAGTTATCTTTAAATCTTGGTAATACCATGTCTGTTTTGGACATGTATCAAAATATAAAAGCCATTGTTTATGAATATTGTAATCATTCAGTACCACGGTTTGTATCAAAGAATTGTGTATTATTTATAGGATAATTAATATTTTGAATTGGCTTTAATTTTTTATATACTCCGTTTTAGTTTTTAGTAGGGCTGCACGATATATCGAAATATCACAAATGTAAATATCGCAATATGCATATCGCAAGGGTGTGCGATATCTGAGTCATTTTAATAATAGGCTACTTAAATCAAAACGTTGCAAAAGGTCAATGTTTTAGTTTGACGCATATAGCAGACAATTGCTTGACGTTAAAAAGAGTTAAGTGCAATAAGTTGCAGAAAACAACTCTTTGCCGTCTCGTCTTGCTGTCTGACTCACACCTGAAGTGCGCGCACAAGCTGCATCTCGCACAGCGTATCTTCAGTTCTGCCGCACACGTGCAAAGCGCGCGCACACACACACACACACACACAGACAGAGACACGTTTCAGACAGCGCACAAACACCGAGTTGATTCGTCTTTCGTAACTCCTCATGTTTGAACAGACACATACACACAGAATTATGTCAATAGTACCCGTCTTGACGATCATTCTCGTAAACGCAGTCGGTTATGTTTTAAATTAATGTAAACAGGTGAGAAAGAAATCGGATGTGTATAATTATACGGGATCCGTGCAGTCAGTTTTAAAGGGACAGCAGCCTATAAATACGTGCTGCTGAATATGTCACTAATGTTAATCAAACAACAAAACAGCTATAACAAAGTCTTTACAAACAACAAAACACAGCTTTGACAAAGATCAGTCTATATTTAATGTATATAATTCATACTATGCAGTGTTATTTTACACTTAATTATTAAATTTCTGTACCTGAATACTATTGTTTATATTGTTTATATTAGTAAATTGTGTATTTCTTCTTTTTCTTTTACTGAATGTTCACTTGCCTTTAATCATGTTTGAACTTTCTCAGA
>NW_015539871.1:1135487-1143599 GCF_001515605.1 Sinocyclocheilus anshuiensis
AGGGTTTGCGATATCTGAATAATTTTAATAGTAGGCTACTTAAATCAAAAGCGCACACACAGAGAGACGCGTTTCAGTTGGCGCGCGAACACCGAGTTGATTCGTCTTTCGCATCTCCTCCTCATGTTTGAACAGACACATACACACAGAATTATGTCAATAGTACCCGTCTTGACGATCATTCTCGTAAACGCAGTCGGTTATGTTTTAAATTAATGTAAACAGGTGAGAAAGAAATCGGATGTGTATAATTATACGGGATCCGTGCAGTCAGTTTTAAAGGGACAGCAGCCTATAAATACGTGCTGCTGAATATGTCACTAATGTTAATCAAACAACAAAACAGCTATAACAAAGATTAATCTAAATTTAATTCATACAGTGAACACTATGCAGTGTTATTTTACACTTAATTATTAAATTTCTGTACCTGAATACTATTGTTTATATTATCTATGCTTTTTTTTCAAGCACTGTTCACTTGCCTTTAATCATGTTTGAACTTTCTCAGACTATAGTTTTTGCTGTGGTATATGAAGATGTACTTAAAGTGTGTGGAAAACAAAGTTACAATGATATAAAATTAGTGTCATTAATTTTTTTTGTATGTTCACACTGATAAACGTCGTTAAAATGACATTTTCTGATTTGTGACATTACTTTTTATGTAATGCTAAAACACTGCTGATCACTTTCAGAAGTTGTAGCGATTCTTTCTTTTCCAAGAAATAATGTGAAACAAATTGGTTACATAATTTTCATTTTTAAATATTTTAAAATATAATTTAAATAGATTTTTCACACTTTAAGCAATATCGTATCGCATTTCGAATATTGCATTTTTTAACAAGGTATCACATATTTTTCGGCCCTAGTTTTTAGTATTTTTTTTGTATTTTTGTCATTAACACTTTCTATTTCTTATCTCATTTTTATTATTTTTAATACTTATCTGTGTATCTTTATTTGTATCATTTCTTATTTTTATGCTTTTTTAAGTAAGTTTAATCTAATATTTATATTTTACTTTATTTCAGCTTTTCTATTAGTGAAAAAAATGTACAGTTTTAGTTAACAATAACAACACTGCACTGTACCTCAGTACTTTTTTTTTTTTTATAAAGGTCAGTCCTCAAAAACACGAAATGTACAGGTGCAGCCATCTAAACTATAATGCAAAGTAGGGAAAAGAGAAGATGACATTGTTCCTCTTACAAAATGAGCAATTCTGCATGAGTTCAGTTGTTGTTCAGCTACATTTTAGACACTTCTAAATGAAGTTTGAAAGTGTCAGAATTCACACTTTCTGGTAAAGTGCCATTACCACAGCACAGTGTTTACCATTGCTTTCAAACACAAAGTTTAAACTTTAAAAACACGATAAGGTAATTTTATAGATGAAAATAACCATACAGTCTGTTTCCTGCAATGTGCTATAAAACACATGCCAATCTGTTCATCAGTGGTATTTTGAATGCTGTTGTTGAATGCTTTTTGAAACATTCTTGGAAGGTGTTTAATATACAAATTTCTTTCATGAAATGTAGTCATTTCCATGCTCAAATTGCACGACAACAGTTTATGAAAACAGTGAGGTGATGCTTCAGGAGTTTATTGCTAGCTGTAACGACATATGGTTATTATACTGTTTGCATTGAGACAAAGCATGCCTTTTTAATAACATCTGCAGAAATGTTTATATACCTGTACTGCCATTGTTAAGTGTGTAATACACTTGACTGGCTAATTTATCGAGCCTTTGTTATTCTTGGTTTCAATTTCACATGATGGTTAACGTTCATTTTGTTGTATTAGATCACGATCTGCAATTAAAATGAGAAACATGTCTTCTAGAGGCAGTTTTGCATTGCATATGTCTGTTGCACAGTGCGGGTGGGTGTTTCTTTTGTAATCCAAAGTGACTCCCTGCTGGTTATGTAATCATTATTTTCCAGTACATCTACTACACTAGGGGCCAAGAGATCAATCGACAAACACAGCCCATTGTCTGTACATCCTTATCTCCTCGGTGGCACAATTAACTTTCCCCATGTTTGTTCTGCTGGAGGATTTTCCAGCAAAACGCCTTTTAAGAAAACAAGCGCTTTGGAGTGTTCAGAGTTTGACGATCTAAAGGTTATTTTGTCAAGCATTGATAATAGTCACTCATGCCTGTGATGTTGCATTGTGGGTCTGGACTTTGGAGCATTATTAGGCGTGTCACGCCAACGCGGCTCTGCCGCTACATGCTTCCTTGTTTTTTTATCTTTTATGCTTGCGGATAACTGCAGCTCAGTCAACAAAGAGAGGAATGGCTAAAGATGCAGTACAGGGAACAAAAAAAGCCTGTTTCCAGTCAGTTCTGTTGTTCGTTAAGTAACGCTTAAGCCTCGTTTGTCAACATTCCAGAGATGCACCTGGTTATTTAAAGCGAGTTTGCATTGTGTTGATGTTTGTGTTGCTTAATTTATCTGCTCTAGGGTTTTCTGAACTCAGCTCACCTCAAACGACATGTTTTTTTTATGGTAAAGCTCTTTGTGCTGATCCTCTTGTCTTCTTATTTGACCGTGTCATTGTGAGCAGATTAAACCAGGCCGGCTTTCATTCCTTGCATCTCATAACCGATATTTTAAGGATAATAACATGTAATAGTCACTGGTGATGTTGCTACGCTTGAGGCTATATCGTGAGAGTATGTTATGTAATACCCAAGGAGGTGTGGAATAGATCACAGTGACAGTGAGAAGGGAAAGAAGGCGTTCAGTGGATTTTGTTTACTGCTGTTTTTAGGCTCACTTTTTGCAAACAAACGTTGTTTAAGTGGTCTGGATGTCTTTAGTTAGCAGAGCAAAGTTGGGCCAAGTGAATGAGGTTATTGTCAGTGAAAAATTTTTTCATGGAATGTTACATCTCAAAATGGACAGTGAATTCTGTGTCAAAACTAGTGCTGTCAAACGATTAATCGCATCCAAAATAAAAGTTTACATAATATATGTGTGCGTACTGTGTATATTTATTATATATATGTATATATAAATACACACACATGCATGTATATATTTTGAAAATATTTACATGTATTTACATGCATATATGTATATAATGCATATAATTTATAAATATATTTAATATATAAACATAACATATTTTTCTTAAATATATACATGTATGTGTGTGTATTTATATATACATAATAAATATACACAGTACACACATTATGTAAACAAACTTTTATTTTGAATGCGATTAATCGCGATAAATCGTTTGACAGCACTAGTCAAAACAGAGTTGCATCTTCAAACAGTAATATTCTAGAATTTTACCTCACAAAATAGTGATACTCTGTAAAGGTGTCTCAGAGGGTGATATTTCAGAAAGGTACAAATGAAACGGCGCAATTCTAGAAAGTTGCATCTTCAAATAGTGATTTTGTAGAATGTTATACTTAAAACAGTGGAAACCAAGTAGGTAAAGAGTTTTTGATGTCACTATGTGATGGGGTTGTGCCGATAGACGAGACGACAGTATCGTGTATCGACGATAGTCAGAGATATCGCCTGTGGCTGATGCCACTGACGATAGCAAGACGATTATTATTATAATTATTATTATTATTATTATTATCAGGTTAGTAATACTATCTAATTAATATTAGGGCTTATTTGTTCCATTATATTTATTTTTCCGCATTTTAACAGTGTCGCGTGTTATAACCAATCACACACGATTGTTATACTTATTAATGCAATAACCAATCAGAGGCGTTCAGATGAGTCATCGCTGAAACACCGGAGTTTTGTTGTTCAGTGCGTGCTGACTGACTGAATTCTGACTCGCGAATTCTTTCATCATAAACAACAAAGTGCAGATGTACGTGCGATGTAAGTATAAGAGATTTATTCATCATACAGTGTAGATAGCTTCACTGATTTTAACGGGAGTGTATTTTAAAGTGCATAAACTCGCGCTAGACTGAGCTTGTGATGTTCTTTGGTAATGTAAATGTTCTTTGCTCGTTTTCTGTAGCTGCTTTTTGAATAACGGGAAATATAAGCATTATAATTAGTAACTTACAATATTTCTATTGAATTGTTATCATGTTAAATACAAATTCAGTCACATTAAAAAGGCTGTTTTTAGCCTTATGCTGGAGTTGGTTCACTTTCCGGCAATGAAACTAAGTAATTAAATAATTAAATAAATTAGCATGATAATATCGTGTATCGGCGATCTCACAGGCTGACGATAGGACGATATGAAAATTGAGCATATCGCCCAAAACTACTATGTGATTTGCGAAAATCTGCTTAACGTGATGCGTTGTAACTAAAAAATTCACAGATTAAAAGAAGCATTTTCTGTTTAGATTTTTTCTGTTTTTATTCTTGAATGAACATCCATAGTGTGAATTTTACAGAAATTATCCAAAATAAAATGTTGTTTCTGAGGCATTTGTAATAGTTATTCAAGTTACCTAAAGAGGATGCATGTTATTTTTTGTCCTTTTTAATTGTAAATGAATTGTATTGGCATAACTGTTTGAGTCGGTACGATTTTGTAATGATTTTGAAATAAGTATTTTATGCTCACCAAGGCTGCATTTATTTGATCATATAAATGAATACATTCATAAAGGTGATATTGTGAAATATTATTTAAAATTTAAAACAATTGTTTTCTGTTTGAATATATTTTAAAATTGTATTTATTCCTGTAATGCATTCCTGAATTTTCAGCATCATTACTCCAGTCTTCAGTGTCACATGATCCTTCAGAAATCTTGCTAATATGCTGGTTTTCTGCTATATATATTATATATTTTCTGCTATTAAATATTTCTTATTATTACTAATGTTGAAAACAGTTGTGCTGCTTAATATTTTTTTTTAAGGGAACTGTGATACAATTTTTTTTTTAATAATATTCTGCCATTTTCATCACAGGAACTATATATATATATATATATATATACATACACGTGTGTGTGTGTGTGTGTGTATATATACACACACACACACACACACGTGTATGTATATATATATATATATATATATATATATATATATATATATATATATATATATATATATATATATATATATATATATATATATACATACACGTGTGTGTGTGTGTGTGTGTATATATACACACACACACACACACACGTGTAGTATTTATTACCACTTCGAGCACATTTAAACAAAAATCATGCTTCACACATTTATGTGATTCATTCCTGTAAGACTGTCAGACCAAGCAACCTACGAGCTTAGTGAAGGGTCAGTGTGTAATTGGTTAAAACCTAATTGGTGGGTGGGACTATTACATAACAGCAGCGTGCACCTGTGTGATGATGTCGCATGGAGTCAGCAGTAATGTGACATGTCCCAGTGCCCAGATCTAGAAACAAACCTGAAGAACTGCAAAAAAATATGGGCCGCTACACTTATCGTTCATAATCATCAGAAAAATATGCACACTCCGTATGTTTTGTTTTGATGAAACATGAATCTAGAAACACAATCATAAGCATTGCATTGACAGCAGTTTCCTTTGTTTTTCAAAATGACCCACGGGTCATTCTGTGTCAAATCAACCACATTTCAGGAACTTCCCCAGCTAAAATGTTTGATTTTGTTAATTTTTTATTTTTTTTTCTTAAGAAAACAAACATGAATAGTGATTAAAGCCCAAATATTACATGCCATGGATGATTATTTACAGAGTAATCCACTGTTTTATAGAGGGGGGTCAAAAGGGCAATTGGAGATTTGGAGCCAAACTACAGTAGGGGTCAATAACTTTAGAAAGATGGCACTGTCATTACTTTATTTTTTCACAGAGATTGGTATATTTATTAGTAATATCTGTTATGGTTCATTTAAAATATGGGGATGTCATTGTTGCCCCATGAGTAAATTTTTAATTAAAAATGATCAAAATCAAAGTTTTTAGCTCTAGGTGAGCAATGGCCCCTATGCGATCTATTGCATCTTTGTATGTTTTTGAACAATTATCAATAGAGCTATATGGTCTTTTTCAAATGGGTCTTTATAGCCCCGTTTCCACCACAGGAACCAGGATCTAAATAAAGTTCCGGGTAAAAATTTGCCCCTCAGAAAGTCTCTGCTCGCGGGGTAGTACTTTTCCAAAGGTCCGGAACTTTCGGGGGTGGGACTTGCGCGCTGAACATTCTGATAGGTTGAGTTCACGCAGCATTGTATTATATATATATTCGCATAATTTTTTAAAATATTACTGTTATTGTGTCACGAAATGTAGTTTTAAAAGTATTTCAGGCGAGAATGTAATTGTTTAAAACTCAAATCTGCGGTTTATTTATAAAGACAGCACCTATTTGAAAATGTGCTTCGCCGATTTCGGAGACGTGAGCTCCACGCGATCAGCGGGTGCTCAGTGCTCATGTATCCACCGAGAGCAGTTTCACCTCGGTTAGTCCTTCTGACATTTGCCGCTGACTCTGATGTCTCTGGTAGTGGTTAAACATGAGGTAAAATTTGTTTTGGGTAAATCATGAATCTATTATTTCTTCCAGGTCATATCGTTTTGGCTGAGCACAAAGTTATGTTTAATAAAAAATGTATTTATTAATCGTAATACAACACTGATATATGCACATATTACCTAAACCACATATTAATATGTTTTATATTTTTAAAATGAAAACGAAAGGATGGTTGTGTTTTATATTTTGAAGAAAACGACAAGGCAGTGGTGTTTGATATTTCGTTTTATTGTAATGCGTGTACGCATTGCTTGAACCATATTTTTGTGAGCCTATTAATATTTTAAATGAAACAGAAAAAGGCAATGCTGTTTGATATAATATTTTGTTTCACTGTAATGTATGTACATTCCCTGAACTACATTTTTGTGGCTATTAATATGTTTAAAGGGGTCATACTCTGTAGTGGTTAAACATAAGATGTCATTTGTTTTGGGTAAATCTAACAGGTAATCTTTGGTCTTTATTCAATGAATCTATTAATATGTTAAAATGAAAATGAAAAGAGGCAATAGCCTACTATTTGATATAATATTTTGTTTCATTGTAATGTATGTACGTTCCCTGAACTGCATTTCTGCGGCTATTAATATGTTTAAATGAAAACGAAAAAAGGCAGTGGTGTTTGATATCATATTTCGTATTATTGTAAATACATTGAGGAAAATTGCAGTAGCCAAGGCGAGCTGACCGATTTCAAGTACGCTGCTGTTTGCAGAACTACCGGACTTGCATCGTCCCGTCCGCGTGAGTTCGCACTCCCGAGTCGAAATTACGAAGTCCACAATTTGCGTACTTGGTATTGAGAAACGCGCTCAGACCTACGTCACCAGACTATTTGCCAAATCTTCTTTGTACTTTAGACCATGATGAAAACGCAGAAAGCAACAGGTCTGGGGGGAAAAAGGTTCCTGGGACAAATTGTTCCAGGTAATTTCAGTGGAAAAGCGGCTTTTGAAGCAAGTTTTTAGTGCAAATCATGTCATCAAGTCATGTATCATTGTATAAATCTGAGATTATTTCATATTCTAGGTACATTCCTCCTCTTCTATGGGGTAAAAGCGGTCATCTGCAGACAGCCCTCTATGGAAAGTTGGGTCGGGTCAGTTCACCGCACCCGTTCGGCCTGCGCAAATATCTGCCCATGCAGGACGGGGCCACGGCAACTTTTGACCTCTTTGAACCCCTGGCGGATAATCAGTCCGGAGGTCAGTGCCACGTAGTTGGGTTTTAGTCTGAGCTGGAGCGTAACACTACACTCCTGTGTGGAAAAACGGATAAATGACGGCCTCTCATTCAGGTTCAAGGAGGGAAGTATCATTTAAATAGTTTGCTTGATCATCATTCTGAAGAAGAGGTATTAATTACAGGAATGCTTATCTATATGAAATGCCATTTTGCTTTTATGTAATGCGACCTTTTTAGTGAAAGCTTATTTCCACCATGAAATAAAAATATAAAAAGATAATTGCAACTTTTTAGTTCACAATTCTTTAGTCTCGCAATTCTGATGTTCTGTCTTACAAATGTGGATTTTTTTTCTAGTAATTCTGAGATATAAATGTAGAAGTGTGATATATATA
>NW_015539871.1:1143781-1160808 GCF_001515605.1 Sinocyclocheilus anshuiensis
GTATCAAGGGCATGTGCTGCTTCAGTTAGGTTATTAGTGAGAAATAATGAGGTTATAAGAGAGAAACAATGCGGCAAGACGTGCATCCAAATGAGAGCGAGAGAGACCGCGAAGCTAGACGTTTCTTCTTATATATTAACTAACATACTCTACAATTAGCTCAGTGAATAATTTAAAAAAAATATAGACCCGGCTAGAACAAGCGGAGTGATACAAAATTGTGAAAGGGCGTTCCTGTAGCGATACCAGTACAATATCTCACGGTTCTCAACCACTCAGATTTGAGAACCAGAACGAACTGTTGTATATATATATATACAGATATATACAGATATACATACATACATACATAAACTAACAAATACCTTTTTTTATTTTCTTATCCCGTGGCTTAAACAAAAAAAAAAGTAGAATTGTGATATGTAAAGTCAGAATTCTGAGAAAAAGTCAAAATTTCAAGATGACGTCTGAATTGTGAGAGGAACTTACAACTGCGAGAGAAAAAACAATCAGAAATGCAAGATAAAAAGATACTTTTTTGCGTAAAACAGAATTTTCAATAAAAAAAAAGTTTAGAGAAAAGTCACATTTAAAATGAAAATTATTAATGGCAATTATGACAGACATTTTAATAATTTGGAATAACATAAACCAAAGAATTGCTCAAAATAAGACCATGAATGTTTTTAAGAGTCAATTTTGAGATAAACATAGCACAGAAAATATGTCATTGAAATAAATACATGCATCTTCTGTACTACTGCAATGTCAGTGTATTGGAAAGTGGAATTTTGCAGCTATCTTGTTATACAAACTATGTATTTTGCATTTGTTTGCTCTGTGCAAATATTGTGACACGTTACCTGGAAAAGAAAAGATAAACGGTATGATAATGTTGAGCAACTCAAACATTTGTCTGCGTACATTTGCATTTATTTGTCTATGTGTGAAAGGACTTCCATAGCAAGTGCTCTTAATGTTTTGTGTTGGTTTGACAGAGGACGTCACCATGGTCATCTGTCCTGGCATTGGGAACCACAGTGAAAAGCACTACATCCGCACGTTTGTGGACCATTCGCAGAAACAGGGCTACCGCTGTGCTGTGCTCAATCACCTCGGGGCCTTGCCGAACATTGAGCTTACCTCTCCTCGCATGTTCACCTATGGTACGAGACGTGTATAGATTGAGTTTATTCAGGAAACTTCATATTTCTAAAGGGATACAGTGAATGAATTGGGAACTTTTCAGCTTATTGAATAAAGCAATAATCCATGCGAGCATGATCTTTTTATTTTCATGATCTTTTCATTATCTTTACCGAAAAGAAAATTGAAAAATTGAAAATTTTAATGTAAATTTTAACTTAATTCTGTTTGAACATTGTGTAAATCATGTGTTTGGTCATAATTTAAAGGCCACACCTTTGCTGTCAATACAGACATTTGTGCTGTTTGCTGGCAGCTATTTGTATTTTATTTTATTTATTGTATTTTTGGTTTTTAGTTTATTTATTGTATTTTTGGTTTTTAGTTTATTTATCTTCATTCTTCTTTATTACATGTTAATCTGGTTTTGTTTTATCAGATGTTTATTTTTCTATAGTTATTTTATTTTTTATCAGATGTTATTTTATATTTTATCAGATTTTATTTTATGTTTTATCAGATTTAATTTGAATGTGAATTTTAATGTAATTGTGTTTGGACATTGTGTAAATAATATGTTTAATCTAAAAGTTGTTTGGCCTTCCTAATTCCACCTTTGCAATCATGAAACCATACATTTACTGTCAATACATGCATCTATTTTATTTTATTTTATTTTATTTATAATATTTTATTTTTCAGTTTAGTTTTTATGTTATCAGATGCCATTTTATTTTGCTTTATCAGGTGTTATTTTATATTTGATCAGATTTAATGTTCTATCAGATTTTGATAGAATGATAATTTGTAGATGTAAATATTCATTTTATAATGCTGAACTAGTCACTTTTGGTGACTAGTCAACTTCATGTTCTGTTCTAATGTTTTGGTGTTTTTGTTTCTCTCCACAGGTTGTACATGGGAGTTTGCAGCAATGGTGGGCTTCATCAAAAAGACATACCCCCAGACCAAACTTATTGTCGTGGGCTTCAGTCTGGGGGGAAATATCGTGTGCAAGTTCCTGGGAGAGAACCGAACCAACCAGGAGCGGGTTCTGTGCTGTGTGAGCGTGTGCCAGGGCTACAGTGCACTAAGGTGAGCCACTCTGTTCCCAGACAGAAGCTACATAATACCTGATGTTGCTCCAGAGGGAATGGGACAGGGATGCATGAAGCCATGGGAGTACTGCCCAGATAAAAATGCTGCCAGCTTGCTTTGGGTACAAGATGGACCATTTTATCACTGCTGCCAGTGGACTCCGACTAAACTCGAGATAAGAACTGACAGTGTGTGCATTGTAGTTGGTGATTTAAAATGCACAGATGGTCTCAGTATTGTGTCCACCTACTTCCTCCGCTTGACATTTGCATGTTGCATGAAACTCGTGCAAAGTAAACACACTCTGTTTGTACATTTGTATAAGCATAGCTCTGTTAGCTAAAGTAGTGCTTACCTAATGGTACGGCATAGACAGTGTGCGAATTTCTAGGGCATGTTCGAATCCTCCCAAAGGAAGTCAAAAGTGTTAAACACCTTTATTTCAGCAGCACATTATATTTTGACATCTGGCTACAAAAATTCAACAGTAGTGAGCTCTTTGTAATAAGCATTCAATATTGGTCAGTATGTAAACCAAAGCCAAAGAACTGTTGTTATTTATTAGTTTACTATAGATAAGTTCTTGAGATATGTATATCTAATTTGACATTTGGATTGCTATGCTAGAGCCAAAAAAAAGAGATTGCATACTTTGCACACTGGCTGTAAGGATGTTGACATGTCAACGTTAAAGAGCACCATAGCAACAGCTCTAACAACTAAACATGGAACAAACTCACATCGCACATCGCTGTCAGTGAACAAGCATGTGATGTGGGTTTCAGTGCAGAAGCAGCTCTGGAATGCAGTGGATGTGTTTGGGCTTCAGTAAATCTAAAGCCACACCTTTGCTGTCTGTGCTGTTTGCCAGTGGCTCTGCTGGGGTTTTGTGAAGCACACTTGGCACTGCCGTCAGTATGTTGCCAAACAGTCGAGCTCTGCCTTCAGACAGGATTACTAAATCTATAAAGCCTCTGCTAATCTGCTCTGCCTGATTATCTGACAGATTGTTATATTCAAGATCCCTTTTAATGCACCTTATGAATTTAGCTGGAATTGATATTAAAGAGCTCATGCATATCATAATTTTTAATTTTTTTGATATTGTTTGTTTAATTTTACTGTATGTTAAAAGCATGAAAAAAATTTTCATGCCCATTTTCTCTCTGCCCCTGAAGGCTTCTATACATAATTTATATATATACACACATATACATACACACATACACACATACACAGACACACACACATATTTATTTATATATATATATATATATATATATGTGTGTGTGTGTGTGTATATATATGTGTGTGTGTGTGTGACTTTTATGTAGTTTAAATAGCATTGAAAACGCATTCTTTTGTGTGTGTGTTTCAGGGCTCAGGAGACGTTTCTGCAGTGGGACCAGTGCCGTCGTTTCTATAACTTCCTGATGGCCGACAACATGAAGAAGATAATTTTGTCCCACAGGTACTGTTGATCTCGTCCTCAGCAGTGAATCTGACAGACGTCGGTGTGAGTGGTGTTGAGTGGCCGGCTGTGATATTTACTCTTCTGCTGAAACAGTTTTGAGCTTTTGATGTGTTCTTTTGCAATCAAGCCATTAGGAGACCTCAGAATAACTTACACTAGTGCTCTCTCTGATGACACAAAAACAAGATATTTACTGTCTTCTGAGTGGTAAGAGAATATATATCTAACCACTGAGCTGTCGATTTAACAGAATCAGCAAAACGTATTTTGTGGTTCAACAGGGGTGTGTTATTCGGAGTGGGCTCCACTAAAATGGTGGATGCGGATCTGAGCCGGCTCTACACTGCCACATCTCTCATGCAGATCGATGACAACATCATGAGGTGAGTGCAGGGAAATTGCTAAATGTGGTTTTTGTAATTCTCTTGTGAAACAGATACAAGACGCATTTTGTGACTTGAGATTTGTAATCGACCACACAGTGAACAAATAGTGTGTACCATTTTTAGAGGTTATTTTAAGTCATGTTCTCCGAAAAGGAATCTTCCTTTAGCCTTGTCAAAGATTTTGTGCTGTTTGTGCTGTTATAAAATACTAGGGATGCACCGATACCATTTTTCAGATCTGATCCAATACCAAAAATTCTGAGTATCGGCCGATACCGATACCAGCACTGTTTTTTTTTTTTTATAATCATTGTAGAATTTCTATACCTCAGTGTGTTGACCTGATCATCACTGTTTTGTGTGTTAAACACAATCTACTAAATATAGACAACTTCATTTAAATCAATTTTAAACTTCATGTAAAATAAATGAAAAAATATATAATCATAATCTATGACAAAAATACTATTATAAACTAGGTTAATGGTAATTCACCAGCAAAAGTTATTCTAGAAAAATCATGAGTGCACAATAAATGTATAAAATCTAAACATTTAGTGAAATAACATTATTTAGTGGGGAACAAATGAACGTGAATAAGTGTAGGACTGAATCTGGTAAAATGTTACACATTGCTCTTTGTATTGTTGTAAAATAAGTTAATGAAAAACAAGTAAATTAAAAGACATTTCTTTTAAATGTGTAGCACAGTAATGGAGGCAGCAACATATGATAGATAGGACAGAACAAGAAAGGCTATTAATAATCTTTATTCTATTAATTAATCTTTCATTGCGCAAAAGTATTATAATACGAAAGGCTCCAATACAGAGCAGCACAAAGTGCTTATGCGCAATCCCATGTGTAGAATGATGCGCTTGAAGCAACACAGAGTCACAGCGCAGCGCTCCGCATAGAGAAGTACAAAGCACAAAGGAAAGAGATATTGATGCGTAGTGTATTAAATCTGTGCGATAGTTTATTGAGCCTTTTCTTTGAACAGTTTTAAATTTCAGTTACTGCGCTCTTGTAGAGAGTTTCATCGTCTTGACTAGTAACCAAATGCCGCAGCGGAGACCTTGACTTAATATTCATCTCTACCTCACATTCAGAGCCGATCCTCCCTATACGCAAAATACGCAAGCTGCGTAGGGCCCCAGAAACACCAGGGGGGGCCTCCTTGCTCTCAAAGATGATTTAATTTTAGTTTTGTTTTTGAATTTGGCCAGCGGTTATGAAAACATGAATGATCATTTCTTATAATGCGGTGCTCTGTCGCCCTTTCTACATAAAAATCAGTCAAATCATGTAATGTGAATGTCGTACAGTCTTGCTCGAGACTAAAAAAAAATTAGTTGAAAGCGTACCGAGCCGTGGAAGAGAAACTGTTTCTCAAGTGCTTTCCGCGGAAACACGGACAAATGCGTTTCATTCATTCGTTCATAACCACTCATTTTGCCACTGTATAATGTATTTAACCGGTGTTATTTTTGTATCATTGATATGCTGTAATAGTTTTTATTAATATTTTGAATGAATTTAGATTTTTATATTTTCCATTTTCATTTCAATTTTCATTAAAGTTTTATGAATTTTGTAATTTATTTTTGTCATTTTATAAGTTTTGGTTCTTTTAAAATATGTCTATATTATATTACATTTAATCATTAAGCAGGCACTTTTATCCAAATGATTATTTATTGACTTAATATATAGTTCTTATTCATTTTTATTTCAGTTTTAGTTAAGTACTTCAGGTTAAACTGATAAAACGAGAAACGTTGCCTTAGCAACTGGCTGAAATAATAATTTTAGCTAACATGTATTTCATTTATGTTTTTATGGTGTTAGTTAATGATAATAACCCTGTAACTAACATTAAGTTACAATGAACGATGCATTTACTTATCAAGTTTAATATGTTATTTTTTTTACATATATACAAATATATTTTCAAATTAACAGAAATGTATTCTGAACAATGATTAACAACATGAAGCATAGTAAATTTATAAATGAATAATGAATTATGTAAAATAAAAAAGGACATTATCAGTTCTTGATATCTTATGGTAATGTTTTAAATTTGTACATTTTGATAATGATTATTTATACGCAAGTTCAGTAGAAAAGTTTCCACGTGTTGTATGTTAGTGGGCAGTGTATTCCTAGTATAGCAAGTTGTCAATTTGTTTTCTAGAAAATTCCATGGGCACAACTCTCTGAAGGAGTACTACGAGAAGGAGAGCTGTGTTCATTACATTCATAATGTGAGTAAAATAAGATTGCTATTTAGTGAATAGCTTTAGAGAGTCTATAAGGAAATACTATTATCTGTGTGGTGACATCCTGTTTATGACTCTAGTTCTTCTCTCTGTGTTGCAGATAAATGTGCCTCTGCTGCTGGTGAACTCTGGTGACGATCCACTTGTGCACAACTCACTGCTCACCATTCCTCGCACACTCGCAGGTACAGCAACCATCCAAGTTTCGTGCGATTTAAAAAGAAATCTAAAAGATATTGGGAGTGTATTATACAAAATTATCAATTTGAATCCATCCTCAACTTCATTTTTACATCTTCCAAAGAGAATGTGATTGGTGCTTGACTGTGACGCCATCTATGATATATGAAAAAAATCTAAAAAGATTGATTGCTTAAAGTGACAGACTGAAATAAATAAATAATGTATTGCATAATTAATTTATTTACTTATTTATTTTTTGTTGTGCAAATTCCATGTATTCCTTCAGTGTATATATACATTGAATCAACGCACCCAACAAATACTTGAATGCACGTGATTGCATGGAGCTGCATGGCTGGAGTTTGTTTATGAGCAATAGTGAAAGTATTGCTTGCCTTAAACACACCACCTAATAGTACTTTTTTCCATTTGAAAATTTTTTTTTTTTTTTGCTGTAGTCTTTTCTGTCCTGTTCTTCTACCACTTCAGCACGCCTACAGCCTATTTCCACACTGATCTTTTATTAGGCAATGACCTCATATGCCAAAAACAACCAGAATTCCTCCAGAGCCCCACATAGATGTGCACCAGCATGCATGTGACATTCATGAGATCACTATTTGTTCAAACACGCTCATATATACTATATATATATATATACAGTGGTGTGAAAAAGTGTTGGCCCCCTGCCTGATTTCTTATTTTTTTGCATGTTTGTCACACTTTAATGTTTCAGATCATCAAACAAATTTAAATATTAGTCAAAGATAACACAAGTAAACACAACATGCAGTTTTTAAATGAAGGTTTTTATTATTAAGGGAAAACAAAATCCAAAACTACATGGCCCTGTGTGAAGAAGTGTTTGCCCCCCTGTTAAAACTGTGGTTTATCACACCTGAGTTCAATTTCTCTAGCCACACCCAGGCCTGATTACTGCCACACCTGTTCGCAATCAAGAAATCTCTTAAATAGGACCTGCCTGACAAAGTGAAGTAGACCAAAAGATCCTCAAAAGCTAGACATCATGCCGAGATCCAAAGAAATTCAGAAACAAATGAGAAAGAAAGTAATTGAGATCTATCAGTATATAATCATAATGTGTCGATGCAAAGAAAAAAAAAAAGTGTCGTGTGTCATAATGCAAATTATGACAAACTCTTGAGTGTTCGACTCCAAAGGTCAACACTGGAGGAGTATTAAAACCATTTTAGTTGCTCAGTGGCAGTGTGTCAGGAGGACGTCAGCATCTGGTGTGCAGTGGAAACCTGAATGTTTTGTTGTTAGTGTGATAGTTGTAAAGATTGACAAACATGACTCCTTCAAAGGAAGTGTAGCAATCAGTTGCAATGGACAAAGTCTTGGCTGTATGACGATATATTTAGCAATTGTAAAAATGGTGGATTTTGCTGTAGCTCTCAAGATATATTTGCACTGCTATCAGTGAGCAGCACAGTAAGAGCAACCGTAAACAAGTCATTCATTTTCCCCTTCAGCCCTGATAGTTACTGTCTGAATGCAGTGTTATTTTGGTATTCTTTTTATACTATTGTAGTTTTTTTACTATATTGATTTTTTTTTACAAAAATTTTTAGAAATTTTGTTACGTGCTTTGACGTTTTTATTATATTTTTATTTTAGAATTTTTCATTTAACTTTTTATTCATTTTTATTTTAGTTTGGTAATTTTAGTGCTTTAACTTAAATTTAGGCAATATTTTTATTTCACAATATTTTTAATATTTTTATATTTTATTTTTTATATCTCGCAATTTTGAGAAAAAATGTCAGAATTATAAGAGAAAAAATTGCGGAAAAAGGCTTCCATAATGTGTATTTGAGTTTTGCAATTAGTCACTTGTATTACAACTCTGAGATTCGTTGGTTCATTTTCACCTTCCAGAAAAGAAAGAAAACGTGGTCTTCGCTCTGACGCTGCACGGTGGACACCTGGGTTTCTTCGAGGGCGCTGTGCTGTTCCCTCAGCCCCTCACCTGGATGGACAAGGTCATTGTGGGCTACGCCAATGCCATCTGCCAGTGGGAGAAACAGAAACCACCGTGCCAAAGTCAAGGCGCCCATTCCAGCGAAACCAAATGCCAAGACGGTAAATCCTAACCGAGCCCGTCTCCATTTCACCTCCACGTGACATTTTCACCACGCACACGAGGGGTCGGACCACCATCTTCAAGCGTTCACTGTCAGTGGGAATATTTGTTTCTCTTTTTATCACGGTTTATCAACATGAATCGTAATGACTTTCCACGGGAGAAAACAATGCCACTCGATGACCAAAAAAACAATCTGTGTAGCGAGGGCAACGTTTTAGATTTACTGCAGTTTGTAGTTATTTAGATACAATCAGTATCTCTTGCTCTCTAATTAGGACACTGAAAATTGAAAGTTTATCACTGCTAAACAGGATCTAGCAGAGCTGGGTGAATCTCACAAAAATCCAAGTCAAAAACTATTTTTGGATAATATTAAAAGATAATATTTTGCATAAATAAAATGAAGCATGCTTTTGAGACAATTAAAATACTCGGCATTTTAATTCAAATGTAAGCACATTTCTCCCCATTTTTGGTTTTGTTTTTGTTTTAGGCAATTTTTTTGGTAAAGTTCAATAATTTTGGGGGGGTTATTTTCCTTTATTTTTGTGATGAGCCTCATACTTTTACTGTGTTGCACTAACAAAATGCTGTAATACAAATAAATCAACATTAATGAAAGGCAGTGCAACAAATAATACCTTTATTACAATTAAACAATAATAAATAATTTTCACATTATTATTTTAGGATAATGAGAATTGCATGATTGTCTCAATGCACAAATGTAATGGTCCTCAAAATAAGCTTAATTTATTCTTTCTTTCATTGGTTTTTGGATTGAAATATGATGTTCTTGACCGGTTTTGTGAGATTCACCCAGCTGGCTTATTAAAACGACACACGAACCTTACTGTACACAACACATGAGTTTATGGGAAGTGAGTGTAATGCAGGCACTATGTGCTTATTGATACGACCGGCGCGCTGTTTGAGTGAATATTGTCATTTGATATTTGAGTTTTTGGTCTGGTAACCGTTTAAGCACAGGCTAGCATTCATGTCACTCTAACTAGACCTTGTCAAGTTGAATCCAAGTCACATTCCTAGTCGATGCATTTTTGTTTAGCACTTTTATATGACGTTTGCCATCCGATCTGGGACTAGTCGACAATGTTAAATCTAGAAATGAGAAAGGGCAACAAGAGGGAGAGAGGAAGTCTTGAATGAACTCTCTTGATTAGCAAAACGCCTCCGTCGCGGGCCGTCCCACAAGCACTACGACCCAGTTTTAGATGACAAATCCCATTCCGCTGAAGAGCAGCACACGCTGTTGCTGCAGTATTGACTGTAGTCAATGTTGTTTGTGGAGAACCATTGAAGTCGGTAGATCTAGATTGTGTAACATGTTGATTTGGGACCCAGTGGGAGACACCAGTGCACTTCATGGTGCGCGTCTGTGAAAACTGGTTACTTAAAGGGATTTGTGCTGTAGTATCGTTTTAGGTTTTTTTCTTTATGTTGTTCATTTTTGTGCAATTACTTGATGCATTTATGTTTCTTTACTCTCGGAATAAAGACTTGTCTGAAATGGAACTGATCTTGTTACGCATTAAAAGAATCTAATGCAGAGGGGAAAATATATCAGTTTAAATTTGAAGGGAACATTCAAAGTGTTGTTTCCAAAGGCTGGTGCGGAAACTTTAACGCAGCAGTTTAGTGCAGTTAGACTTGCTTTGTTTCAGGGAAGCTGTTATACATATAAATCTCACAAAATGGCTAGGTAATATTTCACCACACAATAAAAAAAGTAAAAAAAAATGCATTTTAAGAAAATTATTCATATTTTTAGGACTTTTTTTTGAATAATTGACATTATTTTCATGATAATTAGGCACATTTTTCTTCCCACTTTACTTTGTATTTCTCAATAAATCTCCAAAAATGTGTAATTATTGTAACATTAATTTTCTTACAGTAAATACGATATATATCTACTATATGTATATACAAATAATCTTCATTATAAAATGTTTTTTTTTTTTGGGGGGGGCGGGGGGGGATGAAATATTACTCTATATTACTCTGCCATTCCTGGACATGTTTTGTGAGATTCTGTAATCTTTATTAATTTATTATCATGCTGCAGCTGTGGAAGAAAATGTATTATTTGCGTTTCCGGGTGGGGGGAACTGAAAAAGCCACTCGATGACCAAAAAAACAATCAAATAACCTATGTAACATTTAGTATACATGACAGTTGAGTAAAGATTGTCACTGGTTGCCAAAACTCGGTCATGTGTTGAGAACTATGTGCATTTATAACATACATAATTGCCTTCATTATTATTGTTTAGCCGTCAATATTGATGCATTTTCTTAAAGGAGAAAGTGTCACTTTCAGTGTTACACGTGTCAAAAGACTTTTTACCAGTTATCAGTTGAAAGACGCCCCCTGTGGGTTATGAGGTGTAGGTAAATGTTAACTTTCACACTCAACTGGAACAGTTTATAAAATCCCATCCAGATATTTAGTATTTGTTGCTTGCTAGGAAGAGAGTTTACCTCCCCTCTGTTAGGTTTTGTTCTGTAAGTCTCTGTATTCTTCTTGTCTTATTTCTTGAATCTTTGGAAAACAGCAAAATGGTGTTGGGTTGGGAGTCATTGTTCGGCTGTTTCCGGCGATCAGATCTATTTGGCCTTTTGCACCAGCACTAATTCAATCTTTGCTGAAAGTCGATCCAGTTTGCCTTTCAGAATGTCTCCCACTTACTTTTTGCACAGAAAACACGGGGTTATGTTGTACATCCTCTACAAACATTAACCAAAATTTAGTTTGTTTTTGTATTTTACATTAATTTCAATGTTATTTTTGTTCTCTTATGTACAAAAGTATGATTATAAATGAGTGTATGTGAATGTTTGCATCATATCTGCTTATGAAAACTACCAACAAACTTGCTTTGTCAGGTAAAAAGCTAAATGTGTTTAGTTGTTATAATGATGGTTTATGGAAACCAGGGAACTTTCATTTGTTTGACGATCAGCAATAACGCTTTGAATTTTTTTTTCTCTTTTTCTCCACGCCAAACTGAGACGAATAGCTCAAAGAAAATATTGTGTCAAATGGAGTTTCGAGAAAGTGTATTCATGCTGCAGTCACAAATAGGAATTTTAAAAGGAAAGTGAAAGGCCATATGTATTTAAAAAAAAAAAAAGTCTATTTGCGGAATATAGAGTAGAATAATCCCAAAGCTTTGTGACTGACACTGCCCAATGTCACTGTAATCTCACTTTAGGGATTATTCACTGAAGATCATCAAATCTGTTCCTACTGTTCTGACCCACGTTCTCATCACGGTTTATTGTGTTTTTGAATGTCATTTTTTCATGACCTCAAAACCCCATGCAGCATAATATCTCAATCACTGGTGTGTTTTTGATTTGGAAAACCAATGGTGTGTGATTGAATAATTTATTATTACAAGAATGCTTATTGTGTTCCAGAAATAAATTATTTTCTTGTTTAAAAAACAAATTACTGTTACGTGGTTTTTCTCCAGTAGAGATCTTTTATTGGGGATATTTCTTTTTTTTTATTTTTTATTTTTTAAATATGTCGGTATTAACTCTTTCAGTCAAACAACATATTTCAAGTTAATGTGTGTGTGTATATATATAAAATATAAAATCTGTCATTTACAGGCTAAATTATATGTACAACACCATTCAAACTTAAAGGGGTCATAGGATGCCCATTTTTCACAAGTTGATCTGATTCTTTAGGGTCTTAATGAAAAGTCTGTAACATAGTTTGGTTAAAATTTCTCAATGGTAGTGTAAAAAAACACAAGTATTCTGCACACCAAGGCTGCATTTATTTGATCAAAAATAGTCAAAACAGTAATGGAATATTACAATTTTCTATTTTAATATATCTTAAAGTAATTTATTCCTTTGATGGCAAAGCTGAATTTTCAGCATCATTACTCCAGTCTTCAGTGTCACATGATCCTTCAGAACTCATTCTGATATGCTGATTTGCTGCTCAAGAAACTTTTCTTATTAATTCTGAAAAATGTTTTGCAGCTTGATATTTTAGAATTTTTCAGAATTTCCTTGTTAACAAAGTTCGAAAGAACAGCATTTATTTTGTCTTACTGTCATTTTTTTTTTCAATATAATTGCTTCCAACTGCATCCTTGCTGAATAAGTATACTAATTTATTTAAAAAAATCTTACTGATACCAAACACTTGAACAGTGGTGTTTATTGTCTGTATTACTAGTACGTTTACGCTTTTAGTACATGTTTTCACATGACATCAGATGTACAAAACACTCAACATTTTGCCCACTTTATTGAAAATGTCAATTAGACTTGACACTAAAGCTCTGGGTCTAGAAGAACCAACATGAGTTAACAACAATAACCACAACATTATATCTACAAGCCATTCGGCCTAAAACAACAAAGTAACAACCATATTATTTCTTGGTCAAGGCTTGTAATCAAGTTTATGCATTTAATTCTAATTATTACACTTATTTTCTACACACAACTAGTACAAAACTTTCTTTTGAAATTTCAGGCCGAACGTTTTCAAGGCAAAGAATAAAAGACACTTCAAGTTTCTCTGTTTAAAACAAATGTCAGATAAGTCTAGACATTTCATGTATTGGCCAGTGAGATGTGTAATAATGTATAGTATCATCCCAACAGGACCTGTTACCTTCTACTTTTATTGAAATACAGTGGTTAAAAGTGGGCTACTCTAATAATTTCCTTCATAGTTTCTATAAAACATCTTAACCATATTTTAAACAAACAAACGGTCACAGTGTTATGCTGTTGGCTTGGGTCTTTTAAAGGGCTGTATCTTCAGATCCAAAGAGCTTGATCGCCGTCTCTTTGCCGTCACAGTTGGGACCCGTCCCATCGAAATCCGGAGGAAGGATTTCAGTACCAAAGTCTCTGAAGTAGCCATCCAGCTCGTCCCCATGAACAAAAACCTAGAAAAACCGGTTCGAATTTCTCAGTGCACATAAGATGGGCTGAGGAAGTGTGATTCTTATGTATAGAATTAAATGGTTTAGTGAGTGTGCGTTTCTAGGTGTGCAAGACTTCATGCATCTTTTGTTCTCCTTTTGAACCAATTTGCCAGAATAGTGAACCTCTTGTTCGACCCTTTTTTTTCCCCACATCCGCTTGAATTCCTCTCTTTCCCCTTCACTCCACTCACCCTCTCCAGCAGTTTGCTCTTCATGAAGGGCTTCACCACGTTATAGGTTGTTGTGAAGTACCAGGGCTGGTGGATCACATACACCGCCTTGAATCGGGCCGGGAAAGAGTCCTGGATCGTACAGACCGCACAAGCTTTAAGTTTATGTGATCCAGTGCTATATGATAAATGAGATTGTGGACTGAAGGCAATATAAGGTGTTTACCTGCAGCATGTCCACCATCTTCTTCAGCTCGGTGTGTTTGATGCCGGATGCGTGCTGCATCGTGAAGCCCTTGAAGTTCTCAATGAGGGCAAAGCCGTTGATTTGAGTCTCTTCGTTTTCTAGAAGTTTCTCAAGGATTACGCAGTAGGCACGCAGAGTCTGTGAAAAGACACATTTGTGTTTGAGACGGGGTTATTATCGTTAACTACAAATAAAACCATTAAAAAGTTACATATAATTTGTTTTTGGTTACTTATAAAAAAAACTTGTATAGCCTATAAAATAAATATTAACTGAAAATATATAAATAAATAAAATAAAATATTATTGTAATGTTTTATTTCAGTTTCAACTAGTTGCCAAGGCATACTTTCTCATTTTTAGTTTAGCTTGAAATACTAAAATAACTAAAACTGAAAAAAAATAATAAATAAGAGTAATAATAAAATAAGAGCTATATAGACTTAAAAAAACAACAACAACAAAAACATACCAAAATTACTAAAACTAACTAAAATGAAACAAAATAAAATGTCAAAATATTAATACAACTATAGTATATCAATGAGAATGCCATTGTAAAGAAACACATTTCTGTTTGTTTTTTAGCTCCACACAATGGTTCTTTTTAGAAAATGAAATTTAATTTTCAGCAATTAATCTGTTGTATCATGTTGGATCTTTTTATTAGCTCTGCTAGTAAGTTTAGCCATTACAATCTGAAATCTGAAAATCATTCAATTGATTAAATGCAATAATGAACTCTGCAATGACCTCCAGATATTCTTTTGCCCTGTATAAAAGGTCAAATCTTGTATTTTCATCTTATAAATAAATATGCAGGGTGACTTCAAGTAAACTGGGTCACTTCTTGTCACTCATCTCACTTGCACAAAGTGGTGAATTCCCTTCTTCATAATATGAAAAGTGAACAATGACTTTTCAGACAAGCCGAAATGTCATAAAACTATATGCAAATAATTAAAATGTTTATTGATTAATACACTTTCAACATTTTAGCTATTATTTAATCATGTCCATTAAAAAAAGATAGATAGATAGATAGATAGATAGATAGATAGATAGATAGACCGATAGATTGATTTATGGTTTTAACTTAAATTTACAGTTAAATACCGTAATTTCATTAACTGATATAATGTTAATATACCAAGTTGAAGTACTGAAATCTGTTCCTTTGTAATACACTGATAACCACCCAATGCAGGTGGTGATGAGAAAGTCACATGATGAACCAAAGCCCATCACAAGCAGCTTTTAAATAATAACATACTGTATACAGAAGGTGCACAGTGTCATTCACACAAACACTAATCACCATCATGGTAACACACGTGAATTTGAAATAATGCATTAAACATTAATTTAACAACATTAGGTGTAACACACAACCCTAATATACAAAACTGATAAGAAAAAACTAAGAAGAAACATAGTTATTTCAACAAAAAAACATCAAATTTGAAATGTAACGCAGGGAATTCTGGGAATGTCAATTTACGGTTATTCACTGTAAATTATACGGTCTTTTTCACTTCACAAAAATACGGTATACTACCGTAAAATTACATGTAATGTCCAATACAGTTTTTCACCGTATAATAGTAGGGGAATTTACCGTTAACCATTTAACAAGTCATTTTTTAGATAGATAGATAGATAGATAGATAGATAGATTATTAATAATATTATTGTCATAAAATCAATATCAAGAATTTTGTCAGCAATAGTATAAAGAGCTGTATTTTTGGACAGTGGATGGAAATTAGGCTGTAATAAATAGAACACATACTTCATCAAAAGTGACCTCCTCCAGATCCCAGTTGTCAGTGTTGAAGAGCAGCACCACTCGCCCGTACTTGTCTCTGGTGGAGAGGATTCGAGGGTAACCGGCTTCAATGGTGCTGCGCACAGCCTCCGGGGTTAAATTCTCAAACAGCTCCGGATAGTCTTGCCTAAAACGCACATAACCTGTCAGAGAGAGAAAAACAAGACTATTCACCATTTGTAGAATGTAACTGAATATGTGCTTGTTTATGGCATTGTAAAAGTGAATCCCCATTAAGTCCTCAAGAGTTTCAGACTCCGAGATCTCAATAATGCCTTAAACTTTTCTCACATTTGCCAAGATATCAATCAGGCTTTTATGACTCATATAAAATGATATAGTGAGAATATGGAGTTCAAATTGAGCAAAACTATGCAATTTGGTGTTATTTATATGGCCAAAAAGTACTATGAAATTCTGATAGCTTGTAATGTAAATCAGTGAGATCTTACATCTAACAGTATAGCAGACTACTTACACAAAATGCATATAAATATCAGAAGTCACTCTATATTTCCCTAAAGTATAATGCTTAGGTTTATGCTCAAAGTTTTATTGTGGGACAAAACTCGATGCAGTACAATGCAATGATGATTGAGATATAAACACAAAACACTCCTCAAAAGCCTGATAATCATATTCAATACTCACATTTTAACATGAATTGATGTATGGATAATCAAGTACTCCTAAGCTGCTTCAGTCCAGTAAGTGCTCATCTTAAAGGGATAGTTCACTCAAAAATTAAAATTTGATGTTTATCTGCTTACCCCCAGGGCATCCAAGATATAGGTGACTTTGTTTCTTCAGTAGAACACAAATGAAGATTTTTGACTCAAACCGTTGAAGTCTGTCAGTCTTATAATGGCAGTCAATGGGCTCCATGGCTTTGAGAGTAAAAAAAAACATACACAAACAAAACCAAATTAAACCCTGCGGCTCGTGACGATACATTGAGGTCTTAAGACACGAAACGATCGGTCTGATCGCCAGATGTTGTGAACGCGCTCAGGACAGTTGGACATTGCGGTGGATCAGATATAAATACTGTTCAGTTTCTTGCACAGACCGATCGTTTCGTGTCTTAAGACGTCAATGTATCATCACC
>NW_015539871.1:1162171-1165214 GCF_001515605.1 Sinocyclocheilus anshuiensis
GATGTTGTGAACGCGCTCAGGACAGTTGGACATTGCGGTGGATCAGATATAAATACTGTTCAGTTTCTTGCACAGACCGATCGTTTCGTGTCTTAAGACGTCAATGTATCATCACGAGCCGCAGGGTTTAATTTGGTTTTGTCTGTGTATGTTTTTTTGACTTGAAGCCGTGGAGCCCATTGACTGCCATTATATGACTGACAGACTTCAACGGTTTGAGTTAAAAATCTTCATTTGTGTTCTACTGAAGAAACAAAGTCACCTACATCTTGGATGCCCTGGGGGTAAGCAGATAAACATCAAATTTTAATTTTTGGGTGAACTATCCCTTTAAAATATCACTAACAATTTAAAAGTTATTCTTATACGTTTGCTTTATACAAATCAGACACAAAAAGACACATGAACCATGATTTTTAGAACAATACAAATGATTTTTGCTTCCTGATACAAACTATCGATCAGATGACAAAAGGCATGCAGCAGATTGGGTACAACAGCAAAGCTAATTTAGAAATGTGTGTATCAAATACAACAAAGCAGACTTTTTAGGGTTAATTTATCTAGGGTCTATTTTATAAAAGGATTTTCAGGAGCTATGAAAGAGCCATCTTTGATAACATTTCTGCATTACAAGCATGAATGTTTTCTATGGCAATAATATCAATACTGTTTCTTGTCATTCTATCTTAGTGAATGCAGCATTGCTCTTTTACAGTATTTCGTTCTGGTTCTCATGCATTGAAAGGTTCAGTCATGTGTGCGTGTGTGTTTGCCATGTTTCTGTGGGCCGTGCATGTGTATTAGAAATTTCAGTGTGTGTGAAATACACAGAACATCAAAGCCCAGCCTGTCTGCCTGTTCTCAGAGAACGGGAGCCTGCCCTATTTCTGCACAAAGGCTCTCTTTGAAAGTTTCGAGAAAGCCCCAATTAAAGCATAGAATTTCTCCCTGTCCCAGAGCCTGAGGATGCATAGATGAAGACAAAAGCATGTTTAGATGACCGCAATGACTCGGCCTAGCAGGAAAACAATGGGGCTGCGTCATAAATGCCTTTAATAAAATGCTTTACCTTTCATAAGCTCGTGTGCTCTTGTCACATCAAACTTTCTGGCACGTATGAATCTCAGAAGAAGGGAATCGGGTTCATTCTCAAATTTTTCTTGCACAGCTTTGGCCAGATCGTCCCCTCCGCTTGCCTTTTCTTTTATCATGGCCCTCAATTCCTTTATAGAAGACACTTTCCTCTCCTCCGTTTCATTCAGTTCATCTTTAGCCTTTGAGAGAGGAAGATGAATTTACATTTATGTGTGACTAAATGATATACTGTAAGCTTTATAGTAGAATATAATAGTGATACCTTCTGTTTAGTGTGATCCGGCAGTTTCTTACAGGGTCCGTAAACCGGCCCGTGGTCCTTAACGCTCAGATGGTCGAGTTTAGTGCGTAACGCCTGCTCCTCCTCGGACACCATACAAAATGTTCCGGTCTAATGGGATGGAAATGAAAAGAACGCGTTATATTATGTGCCATGCTTGACAGAATCACAGACAAGAGGGTTTAAAGAGAACTAATCCTGTGTCTACTGTGGAGACCCCCAAATCTATTGAATAATCCCCATCACATGACCTACTGAAACACCTTGAGAAACAAGAGATTAGTTCATCCCACCGACTGCATTTAACCATAGAGGTTATTATGGAAGCTGAAAGAGAAGTTACTTACAGCAGCCATGATGCTGAGATCCTCCAGTGGCTGAATGGAATCTAAAAAAATAAGAAATCATATTTCACTGTCTATATTTAGATTTAATTATAATATTAGTTGTAATATATTCTGAATCAAAATAAAGTGTAAGACAGTAAGTTGCATGTAGATTCTTTTGCTTGTAAAAATAAAACAAAATACTGAATTAATGTGAGACTGGTCATGGGAAAGCATGTGCATCATTTATATTAAATTATTTAGTTGTCCTCATTTGGATAAAAGTGTCTGCTAAATGTAAATGTAGTTAAAATTTTGCAGTTTTAGTCTATGTTAAACTTGATGTAAACATAAAAACAGAACATTCCAGGATTCGCTAATGCATTATATAATTAATTACGATAAATAATTATTTAACAAAATTTTACCTGCAAATGTAAATTAGTCTATTTAAAACTCCATTTTACTTTTTTCTCAAGTGAACACTGGCTTGACAATATTTAGTTTAAAAAGCCTCTAATTTGAAAATTGATAGATAGATAGATAGATAGATAGATAGATAGACAGATAGATAGACAGATAGATAGATAGATAGAGAGATAGATAAAACTGTGATTTTCCTCTGAGACAATTACAACAACTGAAATATTATATGATAAAGCTAAACATCTGTATTCGGTCAATTAATAAATGAGTGATGCAACTAAAAGCTTGTTTTAAGTATCAGTCAATGTGCCCTGAATTCAGTCCCAGCATCCTCTTAGTCTGTCAGCTTTAAAACAGAGCAAGCATGCAGCATTAATAAGCCTCAGAGGCTGTGACTTACCTCAGCCGAGGGAGATTGAGAAGTGCGGGGCTGGAGGCTGGAGACGAGGGGTGCAGGCGGATTAACCTGTCACACCCCATAACTCATAACACATTCATCCCATCTACATAATAAACATTCACCAGGGGAGGGACTGAACGCAACCGACCTCAAAACATCTCCATAAAAGAGTGTGCACTGAACTCAGTGCTAAGATTTTTGCTTTGTTTTGTATGTAATTGAGTGTATGATTGTGTTGAGGTCAGAAAAATAGTATGCCAGTGTTTGTATAGTAACTTTTATTAATAAATAAGAAACATTGTATAATGCAGAACAGATCAGTATTTCATGTAGTCACACATGATTTAGAAAATGTGAATTCAGGTTTAATTTCTAGCTATTTGAATGTATATTTACTAATATCTGTAGTCAGTGGGGCAAAAAAACAAAAACAAAATTAAACAAGATTATTTTTCTTACCCCATATATATATATATATATATATATATATATATACAGCGCACAGCATAAATG
>NW_015539871.1:1167210-1180167 GCF_001515605.1 Sinocyclocheilus anshuiensis
CTGTACTCCTCCTCTAGCAACACCAGAACATTTTGGATGCTTTTGGATCCGAAATGATTGACTTGGTCTCTTGAGACCAGAGTATGGATTCCCAGAAGTCTCTATTTTGTAAATATGGGCCCTGGAAGAGGTTAAATTAGTTTATTTTGCTTTGGCTACAGTAGGTAATTCTAGTGGTGACAACAACCATGCATCTCACGTCTGCAGGCTGCGTCATACTCTGTGAGATAAAGTGTCACTCTTTTCATAGCTTTTGCCGGCTCTGAGACACTTGCATGTTATTTCTCCTACTATTTTTCTAGCAAAAATTCACTCATCACTAAATGAAAACTTAAAGTGAAGACCTGAGTATTTCAGGGCCTTATCACAAGTCCATTGTTTTTGAATGTCGGTGCTACTTCTGCTATATTTTCACACTTAAAACAATAATTTGGACCTCTTGTACCATTGTCCTCTTTTATGCTAAGAAATAAGTCACCTGGCAGTTCTCTCCCAAGCGGTTCCACTGCTGCCAGCATTAAGTCTGAGTATGATTCAGTGGGCTATATAACACTCTTAATTGTCAGGAAATTACTTGTCTTTAAAAGTTTTGGTTCAATATACTTACCTGTTGATCAAAAATAGCCTTAAACCTATACACTTTTTTTTATTTTTTATTTAGTAACTTTCAGGAGGGTGTACTCATTTCTGCAACACACAATTTTATCACTTTGATAAGAAAATCTTATTTTGCTGAATAATTTTGGCATTCTTCTTTGGTATTTGATCAAGCAGGCTTGTTGGAACATTACATCTCCAAAGAACCCTAACATGTCTTCTAATTAAAGAGTTATTGATGAATTGTGCACATTTTTTTGTCTTTTTTCAGAAAACAAAACTTAATACCTAAAGTAATTTTCCTTTTCAAGTAAATGTATCTTGATTTAAGAATAATGACAAACGAGACAAAGATGCCGAGTAGGATTTTTTGCTATTTTGGGTTGCTAGGGTGTTATACATGGTTCTTAGCATGTTGCTATGTGGCTGCTGTCAGTCACATATGCTGTGTAGGCCTACAGTCCCATCCAGACTTGCCTTCCTGGAATAATAAGAAGATGAATAATTTGTTCTAGTGACCTCTAGAATTACATATAAGCTCAGAAGCTTCTGCCCGCTTAATGAAGATGAAGATCTAGTATGATTAGTATGTTACTAGCATGGTGTTAGCATTTTGTTAGCATGATTAGCAAGTTACTAGTATGTTGCTAGCATGATTCTAGCATGATTAGCACATTACTAGCATGATTTTAGCATGATTAGCATGTTACTAGCATGATGCTAGCATGTTTCTAGCATATTTAACAAGTTGCTAGCATGTTTCTAGCATGATTAGCATTTTACTAGCATGGCGTTAGCATTTTGTTAACATGATTAGCAAGTTTACTGGCATGTTGCTAGCATTATTCTAGCATGATTAACATGTTACTAGCATTATGCTAGCATGTTTCTAACATATTTAACAAGTTGCTAGCATGATTAGCATGTTACCAGCATGGTGTTAGCATTTTGTTAACATGATTAACACGTTACTAGCATGCTGTTAACATGATTAACAAGTTACTAGCATGTTGCTACCATGATTCTAGCATGGTTAACATTTTACTAGCATGATTAGCATGTTACTAGCATGATGCTAGCCTTTTTCTAGCATGTTTAACAAAGTTGCTAGCATGTTTCTAGCATGATTAACATGTTACTAGCATGGTGTTAACATTTTGTTAACATGATTAGCAAGTTACTAGCATGTTGTTAGCATGATTAGCAAGTTCCTAGCATGTTAATAAAATTAGCAAGTTACTAGCATGTTGCTAGCATGTTTAACAAGTTGCTAGCATGTTTCTAGCATGATTAGCATGTTACTAGCATGGTGTTATCATTTTTTAGCATGATTAGCAAGTTATTAGCATGTTTACCATGTTACTAGCATGTTGTTAGCATGATTAGCCAGTTACTAGCATTTTGTTAGCATGTTTCTAGCATGATTAGCAAATTACTAGCATGTTGTTAGCATGTTTCTGTGCTAATCCAGCTAAAACCAGTTTATTCAGTAAAAAAACAGCTTAAAAATAGCTGAAAACCAGCTAAGACCAGCCTGACCTGCTAAAAAAAAAGTGGCCAAAACCACTTTAAAACCAGCTTGGGAGACCAGCCAAAGCAGCCAATCAGCTTAGGCTGGTTTTAGTTTAGGGAGTTGTTAAGCTTTGTTATAGCAATAGACAGCTTAAATACACCATAAGATTCATCGTACAAAAGTTTTGACCCCCTCAATGAAAGTCTATGGGATTTTAGGTGGTTCTGATAGTCTGGTTTACGAAAACCGTAAGCCGGATCAGTTAGAAAAGATATACCAGCCAAAGCAGCCAATCAGCTTAGGCTGGTTTTAGTTTAGGGAGTTGTTAAGCTTTGTTATAGCAATAGACAGCTTAAATACACCATAAGATTCATCGTACAAAAGTTTTGACCCCCTCAATGAAAGGCTATGGGATATTAGGTGGTTTTGATAGTCTGGTTTACGAAAACCGCAAGCCGGATCAGTTAGAAAAGATATACCAACCCGAATCAGACCAGTCCGAAGGTCTGACCCGAGTTTGGTGGTTGTAGCTTTAAAGGTCTAGGAGGAGATACATTTTAAAATTTGGTCTCAGAAGAAGAAGAAGTTTAAATAGGATTTTAGTAAATTGGCTTTTTCAAGCCAACTTAATAAATGATGAATTCAATAGTTTTCCATCTGATAAAAATAAAAATGTGGTCAGTCTAATCAGTTTAGGTGTTTTCAAAACCAGGTGGCTGCAAGGGTGTACTAGGGCGTAGCACTGAATACTATGTTTCAAAGTTAGAGAAAAAAAGTTAAAATAAAATGTAAAAATAAGTAGGAAAAAATAAGATTAAACTAAATAAAAATATTAAAATAAAGAATGAATAGATAAAAAAAAAAAAATTATTTATTTTGTAATATTACAATACAAATTATATTTATAATATACAGCTCTGGAAAAAATTCAGAGACCATTGCAAAATTATCAGTTTTTACTATTTATAGAGTATATTTGAGTAAAATGAACATTTTTGTTTTGTTCTATAAACTACATCTCTCCCAAATTCCAAATAAACAATGTCATTTAGAGCATTTATTTGCAAAAAAATTATAACTGGTCAAAAAAAAAAAAAGTGTTGTTATCAGACCTCAAATAATGCAAAGAAAAGTTCATATTCATTTTTAAACAACATGTTTTAACTTAGGAGCTATTCAGAAATCAATATTTGGTGGAATAACCCTGATTTTCAATCACAGTTTTCATGCTCTCCATCAGTCTTTCACATTGCTGTTGGGTGACTTTATACCACTCCTTGCTTGTGACCATCCCTCTTCCTCTTCAAAGGTTTTCAGTGGGGTTCAAATCTGGAGATTGGGCTGGCCATGACAGGGTCTTTATCTGGTGGTCCTCCATCCACACCTTGCTTGACCACTTAAGCAGTCAGACTTTTTATTTGACAGATGATGAATTAACACACTGAATGAAGCCATGTCTAGAGACCACCAACCACCTAGGCTGTAAAAAAGTAAGTAGCCTAAATAAAAAAAAATAAAAAAATACAGAATACCTTTTAAATAGGCAAGAAACATTTTCTTCAAAAAAATTTTTTTTTATAAATATATATATATAAAATTTTACTATAAATTGTATTTCTGTTAATTAAAATTAATTGCCGAGACTTGTCATTTACACTTATATATTGTTGCTCTTTTGTTAGTTTTGATAGCTTCTATTGTCCTCATTTGTAAGTCGCTTTGGATAAAAGCGTCTGCTAAATGACTAAATGTAAATGTAATTCCGACATACAGTATAAGCTACGTAAATGGCTGGAACAAAATCAAGTGCAGTAAACGGTAAAACTGTTTGTGCTACAAACCTGTTTGTTCACGATTACGATAATATATTAAAATTATAGGATAAGAAATACCAGTTTACAATATCAAGTAGGCTAGCATAATGGACTGTTTTTGTACAGCTAAAATAACTTATAGCTTATGACACCAGAAGTCTCGCACATTCAAGTTATAAATGGACGTGTGCGCTCTTAAAGGGGTCATATGATGCGATTTCAAGTTTTCCTTTCTCTTTGGAGTGTTACAAGCTCTTGGTGCATATGTATAATAATTACCTCACACGAACAGTTAGAATAAATCAAATCTGCGTTTTGCATAAAATACTCACTTGGCTCCAGCAGATCAGGTCGTTCGTTGACGGAGCCTCTACAAGTGTCCAAAGTTTGCTGACAAAAGCCGGGACGCAATGGTTGCGTTTCAGCTCTCCTGTTTAAAAACAGAGGTGAAGAAACCCTTTATGCCTTTCGTGAAGATAAAAGCTCGTCACACTGCTCTAGATTAGCTGGCTGTGAGGAGGTAAATAAAGTCCCAGGTTGACCTACACGTGAATTTTCCTGCTGCGACACACTCCCTTGTCCCTCTATCCGAGACACCCCTCGCTGCAGACTGTAGCGCGGTGACATCACGTATCTACGTCACGTATGTGTTTACCGCGCATGCGCAAAGTGACGTAAGGTATGTGTATAACACGCATGCGCATTAACGTGGTGACAACTTCTCTCTGTATCGTGCAGAAAATGCACTCCAGTTCATGACACCTAATTTACATAAAAGAACAAACAATATTAAAACAACATTAAATCATTTTGAAGAAAGGCAAAAGAGCCATACAAGGAGAATATTTTAAATGTAATTTAAAATATATTATAGGATGGTGTTAGGAAAAGTGTGTTATTTGCTTTGTCTGTAAAGTACCTAAGAGATTTAATTTATAATTAACATTACCATCAACTATACTGTGTGCATAATTATTAGGCAAGTTGATTTTCTAGTCTTTTTTTTTTTTTTCAAGCACTTTTTTACCAATTCCAAACCACATAAATCTTAACTACTATTGATTTTGTATTTAATCATTTATAAGTGATATATAATTGTCCATGAAGGCTGGAAGTGAAAAACTCTTTGCATTCAGGTGTGCAGAATTATTAGGCATGTTTTCTTTTACTGATAAAATGAGCCAAAAAACTCAGACTGAAAAGTAAAATTAAAAAAAGTTTGTCGAGTCAAAATTTAGGTTGGTTTGGCTTGAGAAAGCATAGCCTGAAAGTTTGAAGTTTTTTTTATTTTTACTTGAAAGTTTTACAGTTGAGGGCAATACAGTCTACCAGAAAAAAACAAAAAACAGATTGATGAGCAGACAGACACTCGTAAAAAAACGAGTGTTTTGGGCTACTAGAAGTGCTCAACAGATGCAACAGGTGTCCTGACATTTTATCCTACCCATCAGATTGTCCTACCAGGGCTTACTGCGCATGCGCACAATGGGTAGGTTTAGGGTTGGAGTAGGTGTAGAAGTGAATAAAAAACAATCTAATAGGTAGAAAAATGAATTTAGCCGTAGCGGTATACCTTCCAGCCACAACGGCGAATAACACATAATTACTGCATTTGCATTACTGTAAGGGTAGGTGTAATAAACCATAATTTGTTTTAATGGGAGGTAGCAAAATCTGACAGGGTAGCACAAATCGACAGAATGCCCCAAATCAACCACACAGACGGATTGTGGTCTGAAAGACTAATCCTGCGATTGACTGAGTTTCACAATAACACTAAACGCATTTTGTACTGCATTGGGTTTTACACTTTATAATCCTTGATGTGGTTCCCTCTTTAAACCCTCTGTTATAGCCTACAGCAAGCACTTTTTGTAATTAAGGTTTTGGTCATGCAACTAAAAATGCATTATAAAAAAGTAAACGGTAATCAAAGATTTAGATGCCATTTGCAAAACTGCGGTCCTGCTCTCCCTCGTTTCATTCATAATTACAATGCATGCAAACGATTCATCCGAGGCTTCAGTGTGAATGGGGCTTTCTTGGCGGCGGGGTGAATGTAGCACAGGCGACAGGTCTGCAAAGATGCCATCCATTCAGGCATGTGAGCAAAAAGCCGATAATGAGCAGTGGAGGCGCACTTCTTGTACGAGTCCGTCACAAACCCTGCTGCTCTGCTGCACAGACACAAACGAGCGACCCCTCGTTGTCTGCAGAGCAGCTCCTCACTACAGAGCATTCACTCATTAGCGCCACACTTCATGCAGTTCATTAAAAAAAATGTAAGTGTCACTTTTTAGGGCCACTGCACAGGGATTGGACTGACATGATGCAGCCATTTTATATTTTAATGGTTTTAGTTTTAATGTTAGTTTTAGTTAACAATAATAACCCTTGTCTAATGAATTGGAAATTTCATGTACAGAAAGAAAAGCAGCAGCTCTCATGAGAAGAGTATGAAATCCAGATAATAATAATAGACCAAATATCTAAATAAAACATGAAAAAAAGAACAAAAATGCAGAACAATACTGTCAGTTCTCGTTCAAGTGAGCCAGTAAGCATTATGCAATCATGCGCGTTTCTTATTACAATAATATATATGCTGTAAACAGTAGTGAGATTACCTCAATTAAACAACAATTCAATTAGTGGTGTCCAGTTATCATCTGGAATATAAAAATGTTGCATTTCTATTCGTTTTGTGTACAAATGCCAGGGTATAGCTTGATTAAATGAGCCTAGAGAGATCGTAATATTACACTGGAAAAGGAAGTTTGAGCACACTGCATTGTGGGATACATTTTCTAATGCACTTGTGCTCTGAACTCATATAGGAACTCTATACTAAAAATGCACATACTGCAAAAACAGTACCAAGTAGTATGGAGTTTCAAAGATAGTCAATACTTTACCAACATTCTGTGTAGAAGCCTGACATCTAGAGGCTAAATGTGGTACTGCAAGATCAAGTCTGAAGTTTGAACAATGTTTCATATCAAAATCACACTTTGCTTTTTACTACCCCAGACAGAGCATATTGAAACAGAAAGCAAACTAAATGACGTCCAGTAATGTCTCTTAATATATTTAAACATTAAATTTGAAAGGATTTAGTGCTAGTGTTTTAGTAAAAGGCTTTTAAGCACCTGAATCAGTAACATGCGATTTGCTAGTTTTCTTTCAAATAAAGGCACAGAAACGCTTCTCAACTAAAACGGCATGCTGTTTCCATTAGTTTGAAATGAAAATATATTTATATTGCTTTAATATGTTGCATAATCATACTTTCATATGACTATGGAACATATACACATGTGGTCTTTAAAAAACACAATACTAGTTATACACATTTTGTCTCATTTTACTGTGAAATCAAAACATTTGGCTGCCCATCGAATTTATGTAAATGTACAGGAAACGCAGCACAAAAAAAGGAGAAAACCAATACTGAATAACTGTATGTAACATACAGAAATATCGCAGTCAGTGTTCATAATGTATAAAGATGAATAATTGATTTAAAACATTTAAAATCAGTCAGACAGCTGGTGGTTTTAAGATAGTGTTATGCATGACAAAGAGAAAACACAAAAGTGGCATGGAAACAATTTCACAGATAAAATATGAAGAGTTTAAAAAAGCTCAAACAAGTTCAAGTAAAAAAAAAAAATCTGTAAAAGACTCCATTTACATGTCAGATACTATGTTTCTCAGTGCTGAGGAAAATTTCTTTTTTTCCTCATTTAAAACTGATAAATTATCTGGTCAAAGTTTTTAAAGACATCAGCATCTTTGTGCTTGTAAATATCAGTTCCTCTAAAAAAAACAAGCAAACTGAGCCTTTCGTTTCCTTGAAATCACATGCAGTTTGTGAAGGTTCCAGTTTTCTGGCCATGGGACACGAAAAAATGCAAAGTATTTTTCAGCCCAGGAAACTCAGAGCAGCCATTACTGAGAAACCACACAGGAGGAAGAACACTTTGAGCAGAGGCCGCTCAGGGGAGTTCAGTTCATGGGGAAGGATCTCTAGGAAGGTGATGTAGACAAACGTCCCAGCCGCCAGCCCCTCCAGCACCGCCTGGATCAAAGCGCCAGCCTCCAGCTGAGCCTCGATCACAATGATGCCGATGCTAATGCCGAGTGGAGACATCACAGCGAAGACGGCCACGTAGAGCGCCACCCACAGGGGCCTGACCGCACTCTGAACCAGCTTCACTGACAGACTGAAGACGATGATGCTCTTGTGGACCAGAATAGCGATGCAGATCTCCAGCACCTGAGCAGAGAGACGAGTGAAGTCAAACTAGGTTATATTCATCATTACATTATTCCAATTACATGTATTACAGTTGTGCATTATTCCAAAAGAAGCAAAATGGTCTTCACAAGCCTTCATGTAAATGTAAGCCAATGAAACAACTTTACTTTTTTGCTGAAGTCACCAAGCCCCCCCCAAACACCACCACATAGGTCAATTCCTGGTTGATAAAATCAAACGTCACCTAGTATTTTCTTTTCATTGACTTTAAAGGTCAAGTGTAATTATTATACACAAATGGCTAGTTATAAAAACTGTGATTCTAATATTTATATCTAAATAGATTTCAAAAAGAAACTGTCATTTACTTACCGTAATCATGGCTTACTTAAAGCCATGATGATACACAATATATTTTAACTAGTGCTGTCAAGTGATTAATCGCATCCAAAATAAAAGATTTTGTTTACATAATATATGTGTGTGTACTGTGTATATTTATTATGTATGTATCAATACAAGCTCATGCATGTATATATTTAAGAAAAATATGTTATGTTTATATATCAAATAAATTTATATATATTATAAAATATAAGAATATGAATATATAAACGTGTAAATATTTTCAAAATATATACTGTATGTTTGTGTATTTATATATAAATAATAAATATACACAGTACACATACATATATAATGTAAACAAAAACATTTATTTTGGATGTGATTAATCATGATTAATCGTTTGACAGCACTAATTTTAACACGCTTCCCATTTAAAATGAAGCTATTCTGATTTTTTTTTTTTTTTTACAATAGTAACGTTTCTTATTTTGTTTGAAATTGTTTAATAATGATAATATCATAGAAGTTTTCTTATTCACTTAACTTTTTTATTTTATAGTGAAACATTACAATAGTAGCTTTCCTTATTTTGTTTAAAAACTTTTTAGTAATAATAATTATCATTACTAATAATTTTATAGTCACATTGATATATAAAAACAAAATTGTGGCCAAATTGTGCAGCTCTACAAGCAAGCATAGCTTTTTTTTTAAACTGCATTTTAAAATCACAAAAAAGAGAGAAAATATGTGATACTGGCTGTGAAAACCCAGCTAAAGTCGTTTTTGTGATTTACTGTTTTCTACATAAAATCATCCTTCATAAGGCAAAGAACATTCAGTGAAAATGTAACCTTTACATCTTTAATATTGACTGAGTAAGGCCATGTCAAAGATTGAAATCATAGTGAAATTAATGGTTGAAATCAAACTTTGATGCTTGTTATCTCATAATTAGATTTAGAGACTTTAGCCTGGATTTCACAGAGAGGGTCACATATGAATAAAATCGCTATTAGATGTTTTTGCAAATTGTGCAGCCCTGTTTTCTGTTATTAAAACGGACTTTACATTTATATCTTCTTTTGTGTTCCACAGAAAAAACACGAGGGTGAGTAAATAATGAAAATTTCCATTTTTGGGTGAACCCTCTCCTTTAACATTTTTAAAGTGTTTAGTGAATTTAAAGTGTTTTGGCATCACAGGATAACACCCTACATAAACAGCATGATTTGAAGTCATGATGCTAAATATTTAACCTGTAAACCTTTGAACCCAAAACTTTTATCAGCTTTCTAACCAGGTCAGCACAGTGACTCAACAGGGAGCTGTCAAACAAAACAAAACTCAATAAATCACCTTCGTGTCTGTGGTCTGCAAGCCAATGGCCAAACCCTCAAACACCGAGTGGAGAGAGAGAGACAGGAAGAGCATGAAGGAGCGGAAGGACGAGTGCGCGTGAAAATCCACGTGGACGTGGTGACCGCTCCCTTCCAGATCATTCAGCGAGTGATGTCCATGGGCATGTCCGTTACCTGCAGGAGCTAAAAGAGGAGCCGTCTCCTCATTTCTGTGGCCCTCTGTGCAACTCAGAACTATCTTTTCCAAGATCAAGACTGTGAAGAAGCCACACGCCATGATGAACTCTGCAAGCGGGAAGCCTTCCTGGATGATGAGGAGAAGTGGCATTTGGATGTGATTAATCATGATTAATCGTTTGACAGCACTAATTTTAACACGCTTCCCATTTAAAATGAAGCTATTCTGATTTTTTTTTTTTTTTTACAATAGTAACGTTTCTTATTTTGTTTGAAATTGTTTAATAATGATAATATCATAGAAGTTTTCTTATTCACTTAACTTTTTTATTTTATAGTGAAACATTACAATAGTAGCTTTCCTTATTTTGTTTAAAAACTTTTTAGTAATAATAATTATCATTACTAATAATTTTATAGTCACATTGATATATAAAAACAAAATTGTGGCCAAATTGTGCAGCTCTACAAGCAAGCATAGCTTTTTTTTTAAACTGCATTTTAAAATCACAAAAAAGAGAGAAAATATGTGATACTGGCTGTGAAAACCCAGCTAAAGTCGTTTTTGTGATTTACTGTTTTCTACATAAAATCATCCTTCATAAGGCAAAGAACATTCAGTGAAAATGTAACCTTTACATCTTTAATATTGACTGAGTAAGGCCATGTCAAAGATTGAAATCATAGTGAAATTAATGGTTGAAATCAAACTTTGATGATTGGTATCTCATCCTTAGATTTAGAGACTTCAGCCTGGATTTCACAGAGAGGGTCACATATATGTATGTATTTATTTATTTATTTATTTAATGTAACTTACATGGAAATTTGAATACCCAACCTAAATTGGATCAATAACTAAATTAATATCTTCCCTGTGTCAGAAGCCTCTAGTTCCCTCCTACACTGAACAGCGACGGTCTTGCTAACAATTTTGTTAAGGATTAAGTGGTCCTGCTTAAGGGGATTGTGGGATTTGGCAGATTACTGCTCTGACATTTGTAAATAAACAGTGGAATTTCAGTTCTTCAGATCCTGACTTGTAATCAGCAGGATGGATTAACTAAGATGCACTAATCAATTAATTAATTAAAACATGCTGACTGGTGGTACTTTCCTTCTTTTTTTTTTTTTATGCATATCCTGTTTTTAAGGCTTACGGAAAAAAGACTGGGGGAAAAGTGCTGTGTACAGTATATTGCCTTATCGTTGCATCATGGAAGCACAAGGTACAGTTTCTGTATGGGTGGTCGTCCCAGTTTTTAAGAGTTTTAGGCAAAGGATATAAACAATCTTGGGAGATACAACGCTGGCCAGCTTGACATCAAGTCCTGGGCTGATTTATAAGCTAATACAAATACATTTGCGCTTCCCTGCACCCAAATGTCTTATTGAACTGTTAGTACAAGCAAAACAAACTGGGAATACTTTGGAGATCAAACAGAACTCACAATGGACTCCATTAACCATATTTGGGGAATATCATGTGGGAGCTAGTTTTCTAATATGCCTGTGCTAAGAGGTTTTATGAGACTTTTCTTAAAAAAAAAAAGTGAATATGCTTTTTTTTTTTTCTCTGTGTAACAGCTCTTGCAGTGTTTTTCACTTGCTGTTTAGAGAAGATGTGAAACATGATGGGTGTTCAGAAGATGAACATCAGGTTATGCCAACCCACCAGCAATTTGTTCAAAGGTATTTCAGCTGCAATTTTCATCAAAATCTTTTGCACCATGCTATCTCCCAGCCTTTCATAAGACTATTGTTATATATGCAAGATAGGATTGTAAGATTGTCTGTTTCATGACCCTTTTCTGCTTGTGTGAGGGAGTTGCCTGTGGCTTTGTTACAAAGGAATCTTTTCCAGAGGTTATATAAATCAGCTGTGTTTTACAAAGGCTTCGTTCTTCAAAGTCTAGAGAGCATTGGGTTGTTTTTCCTCTTTTTCCTCCTCCATTCTATAAGATTCAGCTGCATGCATCAAAGTCTGTTTATGATTGCGCTTGATTCATTTTGCAATATAATCCATACAAAGGCTTCCTGACACTAGCATCCCTGTATACAGACAGGTCACTAAATACCAAGCCATAGGCTTGATGCTTTTTATAGTCTCACATTAATGTTTAACTCTCAAGCCTTATGAAATGCTCAAGCTTGGCTCTTGTTTGCTTCTGGAAGTCTCTTCTGAAATCCAAATTTGCGGATGACTGGGTTGCCAGTTCTTTTCTCTTAATGTAGAACATTATGTTTGTAAATTTCATATGATTTTTCTTTCCTGATCTCATTCTCGATTTGTGAAATATTGCATTTTAAGGACGGCCCCTTAACGTTCCTTCAGTCCCTCATGACCATCTGAACTCCTTCCTGTCACTATGCTGGATCTTGTCTGATAAAACCTTCATGCTCCCAGTCCATCTGTTTTTAGTCTTCCCAGTGACAGAGGATCTACCCTCTCTAAAATCATTAGCTGTGCTCCGATTCACAGGGTCCCTACTCTTTGTACACTGCTCCCCACACTATCAGCAGGGAATATCTGTAGTTCACTTCACTTGACAAAAATTGTTCATTCCAGACAATGCCCTACATCTACAGCAGCACAGACAAAAGTCACATAGATTTAAGTAGAGGTGGGATTTCAATCGTGATGGTGTAATATTTGTAGAAATAAATATAAATTGAATTTACTATGAAAGTACAGGTGCATCTCAATAAATTAGAATGTCGTGGAAAAGTTCATTTATTTCAGTAATTCAACTCAAATTTTGAAACTCGTGTATTCAATAAATTCAATGCACACAGACTGAAGTAGTTTAAGTCTTTGGTTCTTTTAATTGTGATGATTTTGGCTCACATATAACAAAATCCCACCAATTCCCTATCTCAACAAAT
>NW_015539871.1:1181099-1191692 GCF_001515605.1 Sinocyclocheilus anshuiensis
AAAAAAAAAAAATCTGTAAAAGACTCCATTTACATGTCAGATACTATGTTTCTCAGTGCTGAGGAAAATTTCTTTTTTTCCTCATTTAAAACTGATAAATTATCTGGTCAAAGTTTTTAAAGACATCAGCATCTTTGTGCTTGTAAATATCAGTTCCTCTAAAAAAAACAAGCAAACTGAGCCTTTCGTTTCCTTGAAATCACATGCAGTTTGTGAAGGTTCCAGTTTTCTGGCCATGGGACACGAAAAAATGCAAAGTATTTTTCAGCCCAGGAAACTCAGAGCAGCCATTACTGAGAAACCACACAGGAGGAAGAACACTTTGAGCAGAGGCCGCTCAGGGGAGTTCAGTTCATGGGGAAGGATCTCTAGGAAGGTGATGTAGACAAACGTCCCAGCCGCCAGCCCCTCCAGCACCGCCTGGATCAAAGCGCCAGCCTCCAGCTGAGCCTCGATCACAATGATGCCGATGCTAATGCCGAGTGGAGACATCACAGCGAAGACGGCCACGTAGAGCGCCACCCACAGGGGCCTGACCGCACTCTGAACCAGCTTCACTGACAGACTGAAGACGATGATGCTCTTGTGGACCAGAATAGCGATGCAGATCTCCAGCACCTGAGCAGAGAGACGAGTGAAGTCAAACTAGGTTATATTCATCATTACATTATTCCAATTACATGTATTACAGTTGTGCATTATTCCAAAAGAAGCAAAATGGTCTTCACAAGCCTTCATGTAAATGTAAGCCAATGAAACAACTTTACTTTTTTGCTGAAGTCACCAAGCCCCCCCCAAACACCACCACATAGGTCAATTCCTGGTTGATAAAATCAAACGTCACCTAGTATTTTCTTTTCATTGACTTTAAAGGTCAAGTGTAATTATTATACACAAATGGCTAGTTATAAAAACTGTGATTCTAATATTTATATCTAAATAGATTTCAAAAAGAAACTGTCATTTACTTACCGTAATCATGGCTTACTTAAAGCCATGATGATACACAATATATTTTAACTAGTGCTGTCAAGTGATTAATCGCATCCAAAATAAAAGATTTTGTTTACATAATATATGTGTGTGTACTGTGTATATTTATTATGTATGTATCAATACAAGCACATGCATGTATATATTTAAGAAAAATATGTTATGTTTATATATCAAATAAATTTATATATATTATAAAATATAAGAATATGAATATATAAACGTGTAAATATTTTCAAAATATATACTGTATGTTTGTGTATTTATATATAAATAATAAATATACACAGTACACATACATATATAATGTAAACAAAAACATTTATTTTGGATGTGATTAATCATGATTAATCGTTTGACAGCACTAATTTTAACACGCTTCCCATTTAAAATGAAGCTATTCTGATTTTTTTTTTTTTTTTACAATAGTAACGTTTCTTATTTTGTTTGAAATTGTTTAATAATGATAATATCATAGAAGTTTTCTTATTCACTTAACTTTTTTATTTTATAGTGAAACATTACAATAGTAGCTTTCCTTATTTTGTTTAAAAACTTTTTAGTAATAATAATTATCATTACTAATAATTTTATAGTCACATTGATATATAAAAACAAAATTGTGGCCAAATTGTGCAGCTCTACAAGCAAGCATAGCTTTTTTTTTAAACTGCATTTTAAAATCACAAAAAAGAGAGAAAATATGTGATACTGGCTGTGAAAACCCAGCTAAAGTCGTTTTTGTGATTTACTGTTTTCTACATAAAATCATCCTTCATAAGGCAAAGAACATTCAGTGAAAATGTAACCTTTACATCTTTAATATTGACTGAGTAAGGCCATGTCAAAGATTGAAATCATAGTGAAATTAATGGTTGAAATCAAACTTTGATGCTTGTTATCTCATAATTAGATTTAGAGACTTTAGCCTGGATTTCACAGAGAGGGTCACATATGAATAAAATCGCTATTAGATGTTTTTGCAAATTGTGCAGCCCTGTTTTCTGTTATTAAAACGGACTTTACATTTATATCTTCTTTTGTGTTCCACAGAAAAAACACGAGGGTGAGTAAATAATGAAAATTTCCATTTTTGGGTGAACCCTCTCCTTTAACATTTTTAAAGTGTTTAGTGAATTTAAAGTGTTTTGGCATCACAGGATAACACCCTACATAAACAGCATGATTTGAAGTCATGATGCTAAATATTTAACCTGTAAACCTTTGAACCCAAAACTTTTATCAGCTTTCTAACCAGGTCAGCACAGTGACTCAACAGGGAGCTGTCAAACAAAACAAAACTCAATAAATCACCTTCGTGTCTGTGGTCTGCAAGCCAATGGCCAAACCCTCAAACACCGAGTGGAGAGAGAGAGACAGGAAGAGCATGAAGGAGCGGAAGGACGAGTGCGCGTGAAAATCCACGTGGACGTGGTGACCGCTCCCTTCCAGATCATTCAGCGAGTGATGTCCATGGGCATGTCCGTTACCTGCAGGAGCTAAAAGAGGAGCCGTCTCCTCATTTCTGTGGCCCTCTGTGCAACTCAGAACTATCTTTTCCAAGATCAAGACTGTGAAGAAGCCACACGCCATGATGAACTCTGCAAGCGGGAAGCCTTCCTGGATGATGAGGAGAAGTGGCATTAGAAACAAATAGGAATTACAGGAACAGACTGCATTTAACAGAGCAATTCCAATATTCGGTGAGCTCACATCAAGGCCTTGCTTTTGTAGCTCTTCATGTATGTCGGAAAGGTAATCTGGGATGATATCTAACAAACAGGCGGACAGGAAGACGCCACCCGCGAAGCAGCTCACAAAACTCAGCACGGCCCTGTGGGTCACTGGAGACAGAGAAAAACAAATCAAAGTCCCGTTACATTGATTAATGGTGCCGTTGACTGATGTCAATGGTACAGTCTTTCTCTAATCACTCCTGTTAGCTAATCAGCCAAAGTAAAAGAGGAGATTATAATCAAATACCCGAAAATAATGAAAAACTCATCGTAACTAAGCAATGCATAAGCATTTTATTTACCCATGCCACAACCTAAAGTATCAAGTATAACTGTAATTGCATTAAGCCACTTGATAAAGCAGAGCCCTACAATTTCAAAACTATCTATCCAAAGCACTGATGACATTTAACTCAACTGAAAACCTGATAACTAGCTTAATAACCGTGTGAAATCCACATCCTATTCTGGTTTCACCAGCAATTATTTGTGACATCTATCTGTGTCTAAGGTGAAGACTGCGTTCAAAAGCATACATATATTTGATTGTTCGTAAAATCCTTAGGCTGTTTCTGACCGTTGTGGTCATAATTCATGTTTTGCAGAGGTTTTTGCTTGTTTAACAATGTTCAAACGCCAGTTTCACTTCCACTCTGATGTCCATCTGTGAGTAAAATGCAAGTTTTAGAAAAAAATCATCTAGCTGTCCTTTTCACCTGACTCTCATGTGTTTGTACTTGTATGAAGCCAAGACTGGGCAAATTCCTTATGTGTGGTACACATATACAGTACATTAAGCACATACATACATGAACATACATTCTTAAACACAAATAACGAGCAGAGGCACGACATAATAATGTGTACATACAGTAAATAAACATGCTTAGGCTGGGAGGAGGCGACAGATGACTGAAAGGATCACGTATAGTACAGTAAAATTGATGACCACCATAAAAAAACGTAAATGATCATTTACCTGTTCCACTAGAGACTTGAAACCATTTCATCCGCGCTGGGATAAAACCAAAAAACAAAGTTAGGATCAGCAGCCCAACCAGAGCTCCAACTTTCACCTGCAGCAGGTAATCCATAGCGGCCATAAATTCATTAAAAAAATGAAACTAGCGAGAGAGGACAGACGCCTCTGCCAAACACTGGTTAGTAAAATATATGTATTTCGATATAGAGCGCTGTCTTTGAAAGATGAACCCCATGATTTGTAGTTTATGATAGTTTACAGAGGTTCATTCTGATGCATGTTTGTCAGTCGTTCGCTCCGCCCCTTGGGCTATGACGTCTACTTCCGGCTTGATTTGCTCGCTCGACGCCCAAATTTAGCAAGTAACGCTACTGAAATATCAAACTTTCCGTAAATATATTTACTATTTTTGAAACAAAGTGAGATTATTAATAGACTAACGTCTAGAATAAAATATCCGAACGTGTTTAAAGAGTCTATTTTGTATTTTTTGAGCCACTGAGCGCCCCCTGTGTGAATATTATGTTACTTCAATGCAAGGGTGTTTAGTTAGTTCTGACTGCATGGCATAGAGCTGCGGTTCCCGGTATGACTAACCCGCACATGACTGCCTTGTGACTGTGGGGGGGGGAGGGAACTAGTCATAGCACTGTTGTAAAATATAGAATAGTCACTGCTTGGTTTCTATTTTATTTATTTATTTTACTAGAGGAGTTTCTGGGAAGTCTGGTTGAGTTACAGTGTTCTTTCAATAGTAGCCTACTTTTCATATTTTATTCTTTATCTTTTACTCGTGACCAATAGGGCTGACCAGTCCTTTCCCATCCTTAGGCCGAAAATAAATGTATTTCTTTTTTTAAATTTTTTACAGCGTTTCAACCAACAGCGCTGAGACTTTTCACCAGACAGACTGTCCGGCTGTGAATAATCTATGTCACTGACTCCCAAAGTGCGGGCTTCCTCCAGTGGTACGCAGAGGAATCACTGAATTAAATATAAATTAAATTATAAATTATTATAAAAGTGTTAAAACACTTTTTAAAAGTTTGCAAGGTGGCTAAACGACGCCTGTGTTAAAGTTTTTTGATCAAGTACTATACATTTTTTTTACTTTACATTTAAGTACAGTACAGTTTTATTTAACTTTTAGGTACAGTACATTTTAACCATTTTAACTGGGAACCACTGATCTACGTGATCGTTTTACATCGACACACCAGTAGGTGGCGACAAGTGACTGTTTTTACGAGTGAGTCATTCAACCGATTTGTTCAGAAACGTTGATTGACTCGTTTAAGAACGAATCTTTATGAGTGAGTAATTGAATCGTTCATTTAAACGGTTCGTTAATGTTGTTTTATCCAGAAGCGGAACTTCATGTATGAGTCACTGAATCATTCCTTAAATCTGTAATTGCTCAAAAGACACTACTGAATCATTCAGAAACGAAATACTACACAGTGTGTTGCAATGGTTCTCTGTGGCTTTGTTTGGAACTAGACTATATTTTCGCCCGAAAACAGATAAAAAAAGTCTCAAATGTAGGCTAAGTGCTTAACATTAACTAATTGTTGATGGAACTGTTGTATAAAAGCAAAAACAGCCCAAGCCGCGTCGACGCTTTGTAGTTTTCAAGATTCTGAAGTTTGTAACAATGTTCTTAAGTGTAATTCTTAACAAAATCGTGCGTGTCGTTGATCCTTACCGTCCCAAATATTTTCTTAAGAAGATTAAACATTTTCTTAGATATTAATTAACAGGGTTTGTTGTTGTCTGTCTGATTGTAAACTATTGTATTCAACCCATATGATTGCTTTGTCAGTGCGTTACACTGGTAGGCTAAATATGTAAACTTAAGTAGCATTTTTAATGTAAAGTGCGTGAGATGTTTTAGTTTAATGACATTAAGACAATTTACGTGCTAGATGATAAAAAAATTGTAGTAGGCTATTATATAACAAGTGTTATGTTGCCCTGCTTAATAATTGCAACAATCCACTTAATTAATTAAACATCCTACCTTTTTGGATTTAAGACACCTTAGTCAAGACAAGAGGTTATTCTAACTTAAATAAGTTATTTGTGATATTATTAAGAATTTGAATTCTTATGTTTTGTATTAACAGTATTAAGAAAAAAGATAAGACATACTTGAGGCCTAATACACTCTACAAGCTGCTTGCTTTTGTCGTATTTTTTTTTTGTGATATCATTTATGTATTTTCTTGAATTAGTTTTGATTGCTCTCTGAGTGTCAAAATTTGAACCTGCAAGTGCATGAAACCAAACAAACAAAATATATGGAACTTAAGTACTATATATAGGCTACTATAAGCATGTGGATTGCTAGTCTTTTCCCCCCACTGGAACAAATGGTTCTTAAAATACTTTTTCATAGTATTATTTTAGGTACGCAGGAATTAATTGTCCCAACCAGACAGAGAAGAATGATTCAGAGGTGTGAAAATAAGGGCCTAAAAATGTTTGGTGAGTAAATATATATGTAGCGTATATATGTCTAACAAGACATTATTTTGGGGGGGAGTGAAATGCAAAATCATGTATCATGTATGTTGCACTGGACCAGATGCTTTGGTACTGTGTTTCGTCTCACATGCCTTTATAAGTTGAGACAGACTTAAGCTAAGGCTCATGTCTGGAGTTTGTCTACATTGGATCAGTGAGCTCCTTTGACTGTTTTCATATACAATTCACAGTTATCCAGTCAGACAGCACCTAAGATTTTTTCCTTAACTGTATTTTTGAACATAGTTTAGTCATATGCACGTCAGAGATAACAAACAAGCTCACCGCTGTGCGTGATTTGAGTGGAGTTAGTCAGAGGCATGAGGAGTAAAGTTTCTCATTTAATATTCCTGCAGCCAACTGAGCTCCATGCTGCCGAGTGACCGCCGCTCCCTCAGGCATCAATAATACAAGAGGAAGTTATTGTTCCGCTGCAGGCGACAGCAACACAGAATTAAAAGGCTTGTGGGGAGGCTGTGCTAGGCCTTTCACTCAATCCACTCGGGTTTCAGCTGCTGTAGACAGGCCTCAGACAAGAGCGAGATGATTTTGAACATCGGTGAAGGGCCTGATTGTGTGCTGACAGTGGCTAAGGGACACTTTTGTTTTATGACAGCTGTAGGCGACCTGCTGGCTGCCACATAAGTAAAACAATACCCACCAGGACAAGGGTACCGCTTTATGTCAGTTTTGGCACAGGTGAAAATTACCTCATGAGATGTCAGATTGAAGAATAAAGTAGGGCTCATAGTGATTAAATTATGATTAAGTGCTTTATGCAAGCCTTTCAGGAAAAAAAAGTTGACTTTTTTTGTTTCATTTAAATAAAATAAAAAAATTAGATGCAATACTTAAAAGTTAGAAGTGTTGCTTTGGCAACTAAAATGAATTAAAATAAGTTTAAGCTGAAGTACTTAAACTGAAATAAAAAGTAGAAATATAAAACAAAAACCTAATAAATTGACAAAAGCACATAACAAAACAAAAACTTGAACTAAAATTAAAATAAAAAATAATAATTTAAAAATGTATTCAAATTCAAAACAATCATAAGTAAACAATAAGTACTACAATAGAATGAAGCTAGAAGTGTTGCCCTGGAAATTATATGAATTAAACTAAGTTAGAGTTTAAATACCTAAACTCAAATTGAAATAAATAAAAAAGCTAAGTAGAAATATAAAAAAAATGAATAAAAATGACAAAAGCAGATAACAAAATAATTAAAAGTTAAAATAAAATGAAACAAAATAATGAAAAAGCTAATACAAAACATTATTAAATAATGTAATAGTATACTGTATAGTATAAAAAATAGTATAAAAATACTGAAATAACACTGGTGGTAAGTGTTATTATAAAACTGAAAATTAGACATGTTGCCTTGGCAACTAATTGAAGTAAAATAAGTTGAAGTTTAAAAATGCCTAAAACTAAAATAATAATAAAATTATAATAATAAATAATAAATTAAAGCTAAATAGAAATACAACATAACAAATAGAAATGACAAAAGCACATAACAATGGCTAAAATGAAAATGAATGATATATTCAAAATATTAATAAATACTATGATATTATAGATTTACATATACTGTAGTGTATAAATAATTCTCAAACATCACCATACATGATACATGATACAACATTTCCATCAGAAGACTTTGAAAGAATGATTATACAATTGATTGTTTATTATGCAGCATTATCTGAAAGTGCTTTATCTATTGTATATCTACTGTGCCCTGTTTTAGCCTCAGTCGAAAGTAATGACCTACCTTTGTAACTCCTTTAATCTTAATTACTATGAAATTGCCTTGTGATACAAGAGTATACCCTCTTAAAGTTCCTTGGCCTTTCTCTTTTCTCATATTACATCCCTGAGCCTCTGGCCTCTCACTCCAGCACACAGTCAGCTGGCACATGATGGGACGATGTCGCTGAAACATGAAGCTGTGGCTTTTGAGGATCCAATTGAATCTCAAAGACTGGGAGGGGGAGCGGATCTAAAAGTGACAAATGCTGAGAGAGAAGGATGTAGAGAGAAGGACAGAGAAAGAATTTGCTCACACTCAAGCACAGTCCTATTTTCATAGATACTGACGGGATTAAAGGAATGCAACTTCTTGTAAGTACTAAAAATCCTTTGATTTCTTAGTATATTACAAATGCCTGAATTTTATGTTTTGTTTTTTGAGACAAGATGCATATAGGTAAGTTTTAGTCTAATTTGTAGTTTTTAATTAATGCATGAAATCCAAATTTAGTTGTAGCATTTAAATGTATTTTTTTAAGACAAATCTGAGAAATTCAGGTGAGATTTTTTTCTCTCTTACTGAAAAAAAAAAAAAAAAACCCTATTGTATAGTTTAGAAAGTGGCAAACTTTTCTTTGTGAAAGTTTAGCCAAGTGACAGTGGATAGTCATTAAGATTTCATGTGCACTCCACAGTCTGACACTTTACGCTCTGAATGTCTCCGTCAGCTCCTAAAGGAACTCAAATGCAGTCTTACAAAGACAACAAAATGACTTTGTCCATTCTACCTTGAGGCAATGGAACTTAGGATGGGCAAGTTGGGAATTGTAGTGATTTTGCTTATACTGGAACAACTATCAGCCATTGCTGGAGGTAAGACAATACTGGCTGTTCCTGTTGTTGTTTGTACAATGACTCAATTTGTTTCACACTCTAACTTCTATCAATGTTTCTCTCATTTTAGCGAGCAATAAAGAGGACCAGAAGGAGGCGATTTTGAAAGAGCTTGTTGAGATATGGAGGAAGGGTGGAGGATGGAACCCACACAGAGTACAACCACCAGCAGAAAGACAGAAAGATCAACAAATTCATTCCATAGTGAGGAGCATCATGGGAGGCCTCAAATCTCTAGGTGTCCTGCCAAGGAAAAGCAAGAGTCTCCTGTCTTTAAACAAAGCCTTCGATAGAAACAGGCTCTCAGGATTCCTGTATAACATCTCCATGTATCTGCAAGAGATGAGTGCAGAATTAGATGATCGGCAGCAACCTTTTGGTGATGACCAGGTTTGGGAAAACCTGCTCTACTCTCTTCTTCAGACCGGAAGGGAAGTGTCGCTCGGATTATGGGATGAGAAGAGTCCTCCGCGACCCACTTTCAGGCTTCAGGATATGTTTCTGTCGCTCCGGGGCAGCCCACATTGGGATGGACTTCTGAGGCTGGTGCAAAGCATTTTAACCCTCACTGAACGTCAGCCCCAAAAACCCATCTTGACTTTCATTTCCCAGAACTGGAAGACTATCAGTGCTTTGCTCGAAACTGTTTTTCAAGCTCTGGTCAGTGGGACGTACGGCCAGGCCGTCGCAGGTCTCCAGGGTTTCATCTGTGTCCTTAAAGGACGAAATGATTGTGCCTTCAACCTGAGCTGGCTTGAGCAGCTCATCAGCTTCATGGAGACCAGGAACTGGAAACCTGAGGTCAGTCTGCACCCTATGAGTGTGGAAAACAATCAAAGAGATGCCGCACACTCTTCGGGACGTTTTAAACCCTTCCTCGTGCCACCCGAGGTGTTTCGTGAGGAGCAGTTCTTGTTGAACCAATCGGGCACTGATTCGGAGAGCCTTGCTTCTATGCAGGCTCTGCTTCTTCAGGCTTTGTCGAGGTCAAGCGCAGGAGAAAGGGCAGTACAGTTCGCGGAGCGTAATCCTGCCCTCCTGCAGGGCTTGGATAACTTCAGACATGGATTTCTGCACAATGTCGGCCGCAGCGTGTATGGTAATCTGAGAAGAAAAGTGTCACATATGACCAAGGCACTGCTGGATGATGTCAGCAGCATGGTGGGCGAACCACAGTACAGTCACCAGGGAAGATGTTCTGTAGGCAAGTAGAGTACTGCTACTTTAAACACTAACCTGCATAACTCATATAATGGTTTATCTGTATCATTCATTTAAATTGGAACGTCAGGAAAACAAATTTACTGAACTGCAATTCAAAGAAATTCAACACAATAATGCATTCTGGGAAATGATCTATCTATCTATCTATCTATCTATCTATCTATCTATCGTTCTATCATTCTATCGTTCTATCGTTCTACTGTTCTATCTTTGTCATCCCATCCATCCATCCATCCATCCATCCATCAGTTGTTCTATCTATCTATCTATCTATCTATCTATCTATCTATCTATCTATCTATCTATCTATCTATCTGTCTATCGTTCTATCTATCGTTCTATCGTTCTATCGTTCGTTCTATCTATCTATCGTTCTATCGTTCTATCTTTGTCATCCCATCCATCCATCCATCCATCCATCCGTTGTTCTATCTATCTATCTATCTATCTATCTATCTATCTATCTAGCTATCTATCTAT
>NW_015539871.1:1192267-1192394 GCF_001515605.1 Sinocyclocheilus anshuiensis
ATCGTTCTATCGATCGTTCTATCGATCGTTCTATCTATCTATCTATCTATCGTTCTATCGTTCTATCGATCGTTCTATCTATCTATCTATCTATCTATCTATCTATCTATCTATCTATCTATCTCTC
>NW_015539871.1:1192498-1214607 GCF_001515605.1 Sinocyclocheilus anshuiensis
CTATCGTTCTATCGTTCTATCTATCGTTCTATCGTTCTATCTTTGTCATCCCATCCATCCATCCATCCGTTGTTCTATCTATCTATCTATCTATCGTTCTATCGTTCTATCGTTCTACAATTTTATTTATCTCTCTACCATTCTGTCTGTCATTCTGTCCTTCCATCCATCCGTTGCTAATTCAGTTCAAATGAAGAAATTTGATTTTAAATGTCATTCTCAATTTAATTCTGAATGGCGCACAACTCTGACTGAAATCACAATGGCATTGCTAGTCATGAACCAGATCTTTGTAGCTCTAAATCCTATAGCCTGGATAATCTCCTGTTTCTTTTATGTCGGTAACCATATACCACTGGTATTATGTGCCCAGCTATGCTGTTACATCAAGGCCAATTGTATAATACAGGGGCTGGCTCTCCATTTTCCTCAATTAATCAACAGTGTTCTGCGATCATCTGTTATTTGTATATAACTATTCACCCAGAACTTTTCCATTGACTTTTGTTTCTTTGTAAAGGTGACCTCAGGCAGTTAATATTGTGGTAAGTGTCATGAATCAGCAAGACTTGAAATTATTACACTATAAGTGTATAGTAAAGATGATTGTAAATGAACAGTTTTGTTGTCCTCTTTGTACAGGGGAATTAGACATAACTTGACATGGAACGCTCAAGCGATGGGTTTCAGGCCAGATGGTTTACCCAGCAGGCCGTCTTTGATGACCTGCCCCTCTACAGAGGAGGAAACAAGGACTTTGAAACCTCAGCACTCATCTAGAAGACCTAAACTTCACCAGTCCCAGCCAAAAGTCCATGAGCAGAGTGATTCAGAACCCTCACCCTCAGCAGAGATTCTGGAAGCTGCCTGTAATGCCTCTATCCCTGGTCTCACTGGCGTCTCGAATTTTACTGTCTTTCTCTACTGTAATATTTTCGATGGAGAGAATGGCTCACAGGACCCTGAAGTCAACCATTTTGGGGTAGACCTGCACGCGACCTGCTCCGACGCTGCTTGGTACCTCTCAGCAGCAGAGGAAGATTTTCTTTGGGTTCACGTTTGCAGCGAATTCTTCGCTCACGAGTTTAACAAAACAGTGTGTGCCAACTCTACATTCTGGCTTCAACATGCACATCAGGTACATCGAGTTACTTTTTGTTTGTTTCTATGAAAATATTAAAAGGTTATTTCACCCAAAATTAATATTCTGTCATCATTTACTCACCAAACCCAAGACTTAATATTCGAAACACAAATTAAGATAATTTTAATGAAACCTTAGAGGTTTCTGTCCCTCCTTTGAAAGTCCAGGTAGCCAAAATTTAGAAGATCCAAAAATTTAAAAAAGGCATTTTAAAAATGCATCCATGTGAATCGCATGGTTTATTTCACAATTAAAAGATTTAATTTACTTTTAAACAATGATCGACACACATACAAAGAGCACATTATGTAAGGTAACCACAGAAGCTCGAATATACGTGTACGATGCATGAGAACCAATCAGATTTTTTTCTAATGCGTGACGCACACGACCTTCCATATTTACCATATGTGGTGTGCTCTGTATATGTGTTTATATGTGAACACAAGGACTCTTCGTATGGATTTTTTTAATGAACTCCTTTATGAACTTTTTGGAGCTTCTAAGTTTTAGTTACCTTGACTTCAATCTAGGGACAGAAACCCTTTCAGGTTTCATTAAAATATCTTTCTTTGTGTTTCAAAGATAAACCAAAGTTTCGTGGTTTGGATTGAGGAGGATGAGTGAACGATGACAGAATTTTCATTTTTGAGTTAACTATTGCATTAAAGTTTTCTGTATTGTACTGTCTCAGGCAGAAGCTACAAGGGATTACCAGTACCTCAACCAATCAAGTATTGATGACCTCTGTCTTCAACTCTCCAACGATGTTTCTGGGGGATCTCCTCCAGACGCCACTGAGAACTGCTTAGCACTGCTAAGCAGCAAAACTCTAACCGCCCAGGATTTTAGAAGGTGTTTTCTGCCCAATAACACAGCCCTCATTGCCTCTTTGTGCGGAAATGATTCGTCTCAAATACCTCAAGATGGGAGCTGGGCAGCCGAGTACTGCTCCAAAGTCATCCCTAATCACTCTCATGGGGCCCCCAAAGACAACTGTGATTACTCGAACTGGAAGGCAGAACATTTTATGAACACCACTGCCCTTGAGATTTGCAGCAGTAAAGCAGGTTTGAAGGACTATATTTGCAAAAACGCCACACTGTACCTCACATTGGTTCGAAAGCAACCTTTGCTCTTAGACTACTGTTTGAACTCTGAAGAGAAGCAGAGCACCAAGTGCGTCCTCCAGAAGCTGTTTGACATGCTGCCAGCGCCATATGACTTCGACACGTCGCAACTTTGTGTGAACCCCTTGCCCATTCTACAAGAGGCTATTCATAAGCTCACTTTATGTGAAGGAGTAGTGGATGAACACACGGGATGGTTAGCTACGGTGAGCTACGTGCTTCGAATGTTGGACTTTGTGGTGGGGCTCTCGGAAGGTTTAGAGGAGGGACAACGAGAGGTGCGTCAGAGCCTGGGTCAGGCCATTCTTCTGTCCAGCCTCCAGGACAATGTTTCCTTCTGGGCCACTCTACGGCCCGATGCATCAATAAGTGTACTTCACACTGTGGGCGTCTTCCTGAAGAGAGAGCAGAACTCCACCTTAAAAGAAGATCTTTTAAGCTGTTTCAGTGTATGTCATGCATTTAAATATTGCATAGTTTCTCATGCTAGTATTTTATTATTATATTACCATGCATTCAGCTTAATGCATTCAGTTTCAAAGGCTTTTCTCCCCAGCAGCCTGTCCTGTGGGATCTCATTCAGAGGGAGGGCAACTCTTCTGCTTTAAGATTTTTAATGCAGGTATTACTCATTCTCTCTGATGGTAAATTATCTAGTCAGTTAAACCCATGGTTTTCAAGCTTTTTGATGCTATGTAGCCCTATATGATAATCCCTTTACAAAAGACCCATTTTTAAAAATATACTCTTAAAATAAAGGTTCTTTATTGGCATCTGTGGTTCCATAAAGAACCTTTAACTTCCACAGAATCTTTCCATTGCACAAAAGATTCTTTATAGTGGATACACTAAGAAAAACGGTTCTTTAAGAACTGTTCACTGAAAGTGAACCCAGAATTGTGAAACCAACATTTGGAATCTTTATTAAGAGTGTATATATATATATATATATATATATATTCATGTAAAGACCTGTTTTTACTACGCGAGAAAGCTAGTAAGTTTGATATTATTAAGACAATATGACTGCAAAATTATCATTGTGCTAAAATCATAAGAAATTAGATTTTTTATAATTAATACAATTATCTTTATCATCATTATAATACATTATATACTGTATAAGTAAGGTGTATTATGTAATTACAGCTTACTTTTCTGCCTACCCCCTGGAACATCTTGCATAACCGAGTTTGAAATCCCTTGAGTTAAACCCAAAATCCCAACATATAACATATAGATTCTATCCATTTCCATACTGTAGTTTCTTAAAGTTATTAAGTTGATGAGTTCAGACCTTTCACTTACAAGCGTTCCTTGAAAAACTGCACTATTTTGTCAGCACACATTTGTCAATGTCTAATTCTGACATTTATACTCTCCAAGGAGTACCTACAGATGCCTAGAGAGAGTATTCGCAGTGTAGTTATGTCGGCAGAAAAAGATGCTGTGAAAAGATTCCTTTCCCATGTTCATCAGAGTTGGGATCAACTTCAAGTGGAAGCTATACAGGTAAACCACCAAACAACATTTTACATGATCAATTCAGATGTTATTCCAAAACAGTGAGATCTGGCTGATACTGATAAGGTGATAATTTTCACATTCAGTCATATAAAATTAAATTAAAATTATTTTAATAAAATAAAATTATATTAAATTCTATTTTTAAATTAAAAATAAAAAACGTTCAAATTATACAACTGATCTTATTTGCAGTGCAACTTTATAATGAACAGTATGTATATTCATTTTGAGATTTGTTAAAAGATTACAATAACTGATATAGTACCAATATATAATGCATCCCTATATATGTACCTCTGGTGTCATTCACAGGTCTCTCCAAAAGAACAAGAGGCCATGGAAACCATGACAGCTGCTTTCATTCACAAGTTTCCACGTGTCACACCAGAGCTTTTCATTGACCTCTCCCAGTTTATACCGTACATGTCTGTCTCAGACATTATGACCTTCCCTGCCTCCCTCATGGTCAATGAAAGTGTGTAAGTGGATCATATCGAAACTATATTTTATGATTTAGCCCAGTGTCCTCCTAATTCAATTATTATATTCACTCGCTCCAGACTGCTGGCCATTAGTGATCACAGCTCTGAGATGAAGTCTCCACAAAAACAAGCCTTCATAAAACGCCTGTTACAGTCCAGCGTAGCTGGAGATGTGCCTTCGTGGCCGCCATACTTCCTCAGCTCCATTCTGCCTCTACTTCCACATCTCCCAGTCAGTCACTTTCAGCAGCTCACATCTCAACAAGTAAGTAATGTCTCATTCAGGAGATCCTGCTTTTTTCTTTTCACTTGCCGAAAGTAACGTGAATGGTTGACAGCTCACACCCTTAATGGAGATGCTGGGGAACAGCAGTCTGGATGCCACAAGGGGGCACCATGTACTTCGCACTGTGTTCGGCCGGGGGAAGAACCTGACGAGTGACAACATAATGAAGTACAAATTCAGCTCAACATCATATGACATTTGTAAATTTACAAATAAATACAAGACACTGTGTTTCTCACAACAGGTTAGGAGTTCTCATATGTTACCTGAACTCTGAGGACTTACAACAGTTATTGTCTTCATCGAATCTCTCACCTGTCCTGTGGCAGCAGCTGGCACAATGTGTATCAGAGGGACACATCAGTGGAAGTGGCAGAGTGAGCCTTGGTTTTTTGGATATTGTGCATTGTGTAATAATATCAAGTGTTATTCATGAAGAGTTCTTTTATCTGCAGCTTTCACTTTGGCTTGGGACGGCCCTTAAATCTTTAAATGCCAGTATCTTGTCAACTTCGGCAATGGCCTCGTTACATGGTATGCTGCCACAAATGGGTGCTTCATTTTTGGAGCCGTTGTCCTCAAACGAGTTGTTGGATCTGGTAACTCTGCCGGGTATGCCAACTTTCCCACCTGCTCAGGTAAGACCATTAGAATGAAAGCTTTTTAAGTTACAATTTAGTTTCTTAATTTGAACAGGATGCACAATTGAAATTCAAATTTGAATATAAGGAAGTAGAATTAAACTAATTTTTAACTTGAAAACCAAAGTTTGCCAAGACAAACATTGACTGTTGACTTAACAAAGCCTGAAATTGCATAAGCCTTAATGATACTGTATATCAGGGGTGTCCAGTCCTGGTTCTGCAGGGCCAACGTCCTGCAGGGTTTAGCTCCAACTTGTTGAACATACCTACCTGGACCATTCTAGTAATCCGGAAGACCTTGATTACCTTGGTTCAGGTCTGTTTAACTGGAGCTAAACTTTGCAGGAGAGTGGCCCTCCAGGAACAGGATTGGATGCCTCTAAGATAGATAGATAGATAGATAGATAGAATAGAGGTTCTTCATGGAACCATAGATGCCATAGATAGATTCCTCTTCCTATAATTTCAATAGTGCCAATTCAATTCAAAGTCCAACTCGTGAATTGGATGAAGCCAGGTTCTCAATTGTAAATTTTGTACAACACTGATAGAATGATATTGTAAATAGTCAGTGTAAATATATTGCATAATTGTATCTATATATTAAAACCCTTTTCCATTTCTTTTAATGCAGGCATTCCAGATACTGAACAAAATAGCAGAAGAAACACATGTAAGATATACACACCAGTCCAATTACGATGCTTACTTTTAGTGAGTCCTATGTTCACAGTCTCAATCCTGTTTAGTTCAGTGCCAACACGCTCTGCAGACTGAAGCCATTGTTTCCGGGTCTGGGGCCTTCTTTCTTGAGAAAGTTGGTTTTACTTGAATCTACACCTGATTGTCAGTGTTGGAGTTTAATGCTGGCTCACCTGCAACCTGCTCATCGAGCGATGGTCCATTTCGCACTCCAACAGGTTTGAACTTCTAGTGCTTAAACTCTGTACAAAACAATCACCATTTCCCCATTTTCCATTTGCGTTTATGCATTAGATTTGGTTTGGTCTGTTGGTGTATAACACATGCTGTTTGTTTGAAGGCTCTGGAAGGCACGTCTGCAAATATAACACAGCAGTTGGAATGTCTTCTACCATTCGTCTCCTTGAGGAAATTAATGTCAGATCTAGATGGAGAGACGGTCCTTCGTGACATATCTGTGTATAAGCATATGCCATGGTCTCACCAACAGGTACAACCCTAATTTCATACCTTTGGTTTTGGCAAACGTGCATTTTCTAGTTCACAGACTGTCAATGTTGCATATCATGCACAAAAACATAGAAGTCTTCAGCTAGCACTATCCAGGAAGATCAGATCTTTTTAATGTTAAATGTATATTTTCTCTCAGCAGTTGAAATTAGCATTTTAAAGAAACTATAGAAGCACTGAATATTCAACTCTAGCACTCTGTACATTACATTCAGTGCCCTGTACTGCTCTTGCCAGACAAAGCTGATCTCAAGTTCTTTGGTGGATTACTTGTCATGTTTCAAAGGAGCCTTTCAGTAAATTAATAATCTGAGCCCCTCAACTGCCATCAAGCAAATTGATCTTAATGTGGTACAATAGGCTCCACCAGGGAATATGAATTAATAATCACCCACATTAAAGAGACCTTGTCTCAGCCAAAAGTGTATCAGATACATCCTTGAGGGCGATCCAGTTTCTCAGACTCACTTGTTGTATTTGACACAACAGGCTCAAATGCTGTTCAAAATGATTCAGCGGACCGTAAACATCACAAGGGAGTCAATACTGTAAGTGATATCCAGCATTACTGTACTTTATGATTGTTGACTTGTCAGCTAGCCTCACCTGTTATATTTTTCTTTGGAAATTCATGCTGGTCTTAGTTGCATCATAATCTGGATCTCTAGCACAAAAATTATGCATTGTTTTTATATTTGTGTTGTTTTCAAATTTTATAAACATTCATACATTTTTATTTCCACTGAAGAGATTTAGGTCGCATTGCTGGTGGCATGAGCTGTGAATGGCTGAAGCTTTGGGTAAATGAGTCAGGCTTTTCTGAATTGTTGCAATTCATCACTAAGTTGCCAGGAGGACTTAGACCTGGTTTGGTAAGAATATGAGAAATCTTATTAATACACACATTAACATTAAAAGCCTTTGCTGTCCAAATGCAAAATGCAGAGATTATAATATTTTGATTAAGTAACATTATTTAACATAGCCCATGGCACTTTTGTTCCCCATGTTCCCCACCAATAATGTACAGTATATGACACAAGGGAGGTTTTTAGCCTGTCTGTGGAAAATGAACAACATTGATGTTATGTTTCAACAGAAGAAATGCATTGTGGTGGAGCTACGGAAACGGCCTGATATTGATCTAAATGACTTGGACCCCTCATTTGCTGCAAGATTACCGTAAGATCAGCGGTTGTCTATCCAGATTCTCATTAGTTTGTTCTTTTACATACATGGTCCTACTGTTGTATTTTGTCTCTCAGGCTGACCATGTTGGAGAACCTGTCTAACTCTTCACTCAATAGTGTACTGGACTATGTTCGACAACACTTTATTGACTTTCTCCAGCTTCCACGACACAAGCAAACGGCCCTAGCAGAGAAAGCTATCGATGTACTCGTAAGCACAAAATTATTGTGGATTTTCAACTTTTCATGACTGAAGTTAATGCAGTGGAACATTTCATAGAAGTTTCACAGTGACCCAGACGAACTATGCCTTCATCCAGTAGCTCGTATTGTCACCAAATTTTTATTTTCATTTTTATTTTTTAGAAAAAAAAAACAACAACAACCCTAATTGAAATCTAGTTTTACTGTTGCAGAATGCAGAAATGCATTTCCAAAAATGTGGATTATATGGATGTGGTTTGGTATTTATTTTGCTATTTAATTTAATTTAAATTTTTTGCTGTGATGCAAAACGGAATTTTGGCATCACTACTCCAGTCTTCAGTGTCAATGATCCTTTAGAAATCATCCCAATATGCTGATTTGCTGCTCAAGAAAACATGAATATTATCAGTGTTGAAAACAGTTGTGCTGCTTTGCATGTTTTTGGAAACTATGATCCTGTTATTATTATTCCAGGATTTTTGATGAATAGAAAGTTCAAAAGAAAAAAAAACATTCATTTTGTAACATTATGAATAGAACATTTAGTACATACAGTCAATTTTAATAAATTTAATGCATCATTCTTTACTGAATAAAAGTATTAATTTCTTAAAAAAAAAAACTCTTACTGATCCTAAACTTTTGAATAGCAGTGTATGCCAGTACAAGTCAAATATGCCAAATAATCAGAATGTGCAGACTTACATAATACACATTGTTAAAATTAAAAATTCCTTTTGTCTCCACTGATAGGGCATCTCTGAAAATGGCCTCACCGAGGCCTCCATGTATATGCTCGGTCCTTTTCTGCCCTTCCTGGACAGGGATGTGTTAGCTCACATAGATCGAGAGGCTCTGAAACTGCAACTAGAGGAACTGAAACAATATTGCCTGCCCTCTGACACCTTCAGACAAATAGCAGCTTTGCTCACAGAGAGAAGCATGCTGGGGTGAGACAAAGTCATTCCATTTTCATTCTGTTGACAACCTCTTTGTTCTGACTGCAACTGCAAAATGTAGTTCCACACGGCAAGCAAATTACAAATTGCATCTGTACTGAGAATTTGACAAAGCTCCTGTTGTTTGCAACAGAGATCTGAAAACATGGACGGTTGGGGATGTTGAGCATGTGGGTAGACTTTTGTTCACCCTTTCACCTCAGCAGATAAGATCTCTGCCACTGGTAAGGGAAACACAGGCCTTTCCATTCAACTAAAGCTCGATATTGTGCAGGATAACATCACGTTGAACATCTTCCTTCTTCCATCAAGGGTGATTTAGGCAAAGACACAGTTGAGCAGGTCCTGATGAGCCAGTGGCTTTGGAAAAGCAGCGAATTGGGAAAGGCTTGTTTGGATCTGAAAGGACTACGAGAAAAGATGAACGGTCTCACCCACAGGATCGTTAAAGGTCGATGGTGGATGAGAAGGGGTGAGTTGTGTGTGCTACATTCATTTACAGAATCCATTAGATATTATTTATGACTTCTTCGGAAAGGTAGATCATATACTGTTGCCTACTAGGGCCCATTCCAAGCTGTGCAGACATTAAAGGGACATTTCCATCGGCCTGGAGGTCCTATCAGCTGAATCGAATAAAGAGGAAGGAGCTGAAGATGTGTGTTGAGTTCATTGGTCAGGATGACACACTTGATGCCGAGCAACGTGAAGCACTTTGGATGGAACTCAGACCAGTTAAGCTACTTCTGCTTGACCAAATGTTGTTGCTCACTGATTATCAAATGTTTGATCTCATATGACAACCATTATTTTAGGTGTATAAACCAGTGAAGCAGCTTGAACCAGAACAGGTGTTGGAACTGGGTTGTATAGTGACTGAGATGGGAGAAAGAGAGCTACAGGCTGTCAACTTATCCAATCTGGCTGTGGTGGCCCATCTTGGGGACCTCAATGGGTGGAACGCAAAGAAAGTAAGTTTTTAGTTGTTCGGATTAGCCTTAAGTCCTAAACTGGAAAGATACATCTAGTTATTTTTTAAACAGATGAGAGCAGTTGTCCTTGGTATAATGAATCGACTTAAACAAAAGCCTGAAGAGCTTGGTGTGGTGGAGCTTGTTTCCTTTGGACATCTGCTTTGTGGCTTCAGTTCCTCTGAAATTTCCCATCTAGACCCGTTCAACCTGAGGTCAGCAGTGAAAATCAGTTTACACCATTCAAAATACAAAACGATTCACCTCAAAACCATTGAAAGTACTGTGTTTGTGTCCATTAGTGTGGCTGCTTTGTTTCTGGGGGAGATGGTACTGCCGTGTTCTGAGCAGCAGACCGAGGCGCTGACGTCATGCCTATCCAGTCCTCTGGGCTTTGGTCCAGTCAGCAGCTGGGGCTCTGAGGTCTTCACTGAGATTGGGACTTTGGCAGGTACTGACGGTGGATTCGATTACAATCAGTTCAATGGACAATATACACATGCCAAATTAGGCAGGCTTACAAAAAGAATAAAACAAACTGATTCTGTGTCCTCAGCTGGGCTGGAGGATATGGTATTGTCTGCACTAATAAAAGAGCAAGTGGAAGGACTTACACCAGCAGCAATAACCCTGATATCTCCAAGAAAATTCGCTGTGAGTGATGGACATCTCTGCTTTTATTCATTCTCTTTCACTTTCTATCCTCCTGTTAAACATAAGACCTTAATATTTTACTAATTGTCTCAAGGCACGGTCACATGTATCGCTGCTTGGCAAATTTTCACGGGCGAAATCTTGTCATACCAATAAGAACTGGTGCAATTGAGAGTTTCGTGCGAGGGCAAAAAAATTCACCACGAAGATTACGCTTATATTCATGTTGGTCATGCACTTTTAACTGGCTGTTTTAAAAAAACAGTTTATTGTCAACTATTGTAGCATTTTTGAAGCACAGCTCACACAGAAGCCACTTTCAAACCAGTCAGATTTCTTTTGGGAAATGCGCCGAATCTGTGTGACATATGAATGTGCTGCCCCTATTTTGATAGCTCCACCCCACACATACGTATGCAACCCAGGCAATGATTAGTTCTGTGTAACAAAGCAAAACCAATGTTACACCGTGTCTACACTTTCGATACGCGAGCGGTGCGGCGCGGCAAAATACTATAGAATTCATTATAATCAGTGATGCTGTCTACACTGGATGCGGCGCGGCGCGACTTGAGAAATCCCCGACAGAAAACTGCAGCTGCGTTCTATTTATGATGTGTTGACACAAATTTCAAATGATTTTCAACGATTGCTTTGTCGCGTCCGGTGTAAACAGACTTTAGCTGTTGCGGCCTGGTCCCGGTGTAGACACGGTGTGAGAAACAAAGCAACCTCGGCGTCCGATCGCAGGCCTTCCGCTCCTTGAGTTCTCTCCAGCGCTGGAAAGCTGATCCGATATTTACACGGGTCCTACTTCTTGCCTTATCGTAAGCCTTCTTTTGTTCCGCAGACGTTTTCCTCTTTCGTGTTTTATCCACCATCTCTATCTTTCTGTTGCTCGGCTAATGAGCGCTCTCTCGTCCATATCATGAGTAGACACGCCCCTTACTGCTGATTGGCTACAAGTCTGTTTTGGTACTCGGCCCAACTCAGTTTTCTAAAGCGTTTTTGAAAAAATACATGCCTCACATTTAAAGGGATAGTTCATCCAAAAATTCTGTCATTAATTACTCACCTTCATGACGTCCAAATTCTTGTCCCTGAGTTACTGTCTTCCGCCATTTTGGAGAGTACATCAACATAATCAACATAATCAGCATTGTTTACGTTCAGTAGACAGCGCGCGCATGCTAAACGTAAATAACGCTGATTATGTTGATTACGTTCTGGGGTACTCTCCAAAATGGTGGAAGACGGTAACTCGGGGAGAAGAATTGTTGAATACATTTTTTTTTTTTCTTTGCGCACAAAAAGTATGCTTGTAGCTTTGTAAATTACGGTTGAACCCCTGATGTCACATGGACTATGGAAGATGAACGAAGGTCTTACGGGTTTGGAACGATATGAGGGTGAGTAATTAATGACAGAATTTTCATTTTTGGGTGAACTATCCCTTTAACTGAAAAAAGGTCCATTGTCTATTGTCAATAGTGTAACATTGTATGAAGCATAGCTCACACAGAAGTGACTTTCAAATCAAGCAGCTTTCTGTTGGTCAACATACCAAATCTGTGTGACAAACTTGAACCTTTTGTGAAATCTGCAAAGGAAAATCTTTCACCAGCCAGTGAAATTCTCAGTCATTCCTATTGAAATGGCTGGATTTCATCTGTGAAATTTGCAGAAGAACAGTAAACGTGACCAAACCTTTAGAGAGTTTATACGTTAAAAGTCTCAGAAAACTTGCATCTTTCAATTCTTCTACTCTATAGCACCCTTGCTACAGCCAAATGCATTCAGACAGACACTTTGGTTGTGGTTCCACATTACGATGCTGTACATCTGATTTAAAATAACCCTACTTTCAAAAACATGTCTCCAAAAAAAGATGCATTTTTGTTGTTAAATGCAATAACACTTCTCTTATGCAAATACGCCCTAAGAAAAGCTTCTGAGCAAAATCATGTGAACCCTAAACCAGCATAATTGTGCAGGTCATCCAGATTAGGTCAGTTACTTGATTGGTGGGTTGTTGAAGCAATCTATCGACTAGTTGATTTTGAAAATATGTAGTTTTGAATATTAGTGCATATGCTAATAAGTATTTGTAGTGGCCTTTTAAAAAAGCCATTTGTGTTTCTCTGAATGACTTAGAGCTTCCAAACAATCATTGCAAGGAAGACCCCAAATTGTTGCCAGAGTTGGTTCATCAGACATGTTGTTCATTATTTCAGGTGGTATTCAGTGCCACGCAGCTGTCTTGGCTGAGCTCTGAACAAGCGTATGCCGTGACAGAGGAGCAGTGGGCAGAATTAGACAATGAACAAAGACAAGCACTTGTCATGGCCCAGTATGAAGGTGAATTAATGCTTGAGCACAGAGGTGAGCAGTATTTTGGATGTCGTTATTTGGATTCTTAACTAAATACGCTTTGGTAGCTGAAAAGAATTGCATATAGTAATTGTTGATGTGTTATTAGTCTGTCATTTTACTATAAAAATATATTTGTCTCTGCAGGCAGGAACCAGGCTCCATCGTTATGGTTTGCCGGCAGCTTCAGAAAATGTTTATTACTTTTTGTCTGTACATTGTGGTTACTGTTATAAAGATTATAACCTGAGGCTTTTTATTTGTTCCTCTTTATTGAATTCTTAAATATATAATAAATGCCAACTCAAATGCAAAACTAATACTTCAAGCATTATTTAAAGTCAACATGGGTGTCGTCAGAATGAGAGTTCAAACAGCTGATAAAACAGTACAATAATCCACAGGACTCTACAAGAGAAAACAGTCCAAAACAGTTCTAAACAAATATGATGATGGATTTTGATGTGAGAGGACAACAGGGGATGAACTTTTTCACTGGAGGAAGCGTTATTATGGATTATGGAGTTGTATTTTTGCCAGAAGCAACGGTTTAAAGTTAAAACGCCATTATGATGGATTTCTTACAAATATGCAGCTTTTCGCTTAAAGGGCACCTATTATGCAAAATTCACTTTCACATGTTGTTTGGACATAAATGTGTTGGCAGTGTGTGTACACAACCAACCTATACTGATAAAAATCGCTCCTTTTTAAAAAGAAATCTCCATATATCATTAGCAGCGTCTCAGAGCAAGTCGATCACAGAATCCGTAAAGTGTGACATCACAATTTACCAGCCCCACCCACGATTGTTGATAGACACACAATGTTTATCTTCACGCTAGAGCATTTAAAAGCAGCATTCAAGTAAGAAATGTCTTCTTATTACGACTATAGACATTATTCAGTCCAGAACAGTAAGTGATTCTCTGCTTTCATTTTATTCTTTGGGTCGTATTAATAGCATAGTCAGCAGTATAGGTACTGTATATTATGCTGATGTCACTTAATACACAGATCTAATATAAACATGAGATTTCTTTCCCAAATGTTTACCTTCACAAACATAACCGACTGTGTTTTTGTAACTTATGTGTGTTTTTAACATAAACTCGTGTGTGAAAGAGAACTAAGTACTCACATGCTGTGTTTAGCCACTTTCTATACGCGTGCTACGGATGTTTGTGCTCAGAAAACCGTCTATCAGAAGTTTTTAATAATAATAATAAATATAATAAATGATCTGTGGGGTATTTTGAGCTGAAACTTCACAGACACATTCTGGGGACACCTGAGACTTATATTACATATTAGGGCTGTGCAATTAATCGCATGCGATTGTCAAGCGCATCTCGTCAGTAAAGCCGGTTCCGTGATTAGTAGTAAATCTCCATCACCTGCTTTCAGATGGAGCGGCATTTAATAGACAGAGTATAGTTCACTGACAAGCTAGGCAATATCGCGTTCATAATCGAATGCGATTCATCTGTGATTATGAACGCGATATTGCCTAATTGTCAGTGAACTACGGCTCTGTGTAGTAAATGCCGCTCCATCTGAAAGCAGGTGATGGAGATTTACTACTAATCACGGAACCGGCTTTACTGACGAGATGCGCTTGACAATCGCATGCGATTAATTGCACAGCCCTATTACATATTGTAAAAAGGGGCATAACAGGTGCCCTTTAAGACATTAATTGATGGACTGGAGTGGTGTGGATTATTGTGATGTTTTTATCAGCTGTTTGGAGTCTCATTCTGACGGCACCCATTCACTGCAGAGAATCCATTGGTGAGCAAGTGATATAGCCTAATGCTGAATTTCTCCAAATCTGCTCCGATGAAGAAACAAACTCAAGTAGATTTTCCGTTTTGGGTGAACTATTCCTTTAAGTACACTAAATAAATTTCCCCAATAAAACAGATATCAAGCAGTGTTTGGACAACATTGTTTAGGCAATTAACTTTATACTGTATGTAAAAGATTTTGGGCTTGTTGCCTTTAAATGAAAAAACAGTGGAGGGCACACAAGAAGGTACAGAGAACTAATTTGAACCAATGAATACAGAAGTTCAAATGCATCTTAATATGCACACTATCCACCATGCCACCTATATTAAAGTCTCCATCATCTCTTGCATGGTTCTGTATACACAGATTAATCAGACACTTCAGTAATGCACAAATAAACCAGATTCTAAATTATTCTGTAGACCATGTGATGCTGCATCCATTTTGTGTTTACGTCCAAGACTTTTGCAAACAAATCTAATCCTTCCATGACTGCAGAGACATCAGCTAAACCTGTATTAAGGACTGTAAAAAGATGGACTAATGAAGCAGAGCAGGATTTACAAGCTTGTTTTGACATACCTGGCAATAAAGCTCATTCTGATTCTGATTCTGAATTCTGATTCTGAGACAACTGTAGCTTTTGGGTTAAGGGGCAAAAGCTTTTCAAAAAGTTTCTAATGCATGTATACTGAAATACAGTTCGCTAACAAACTGTCCATCTACAGAATGAGTTGTCAGTGCATTACATTGCCTTTCACAAAGACTACTGACAAATAAAACATAGCTTGATCTTTGGTCATCAAAGCACCGATGCTTAAATATTACCATAATGGAAAGCAAGCGGGGAAATATGAAATGAAATATACGCTTTGAAACGTGATCCCGCTTGACGTGACCATAATGAGTTTGGGCTTCAGGAGCTTCATTAGCTGGATCATTAAGTCAGCTGTGGGTAGATGCTCTCAATCTAATTGATGGGCGCTCGAGAGAGGACGCACTTACTCGCCTAATTTGCATTCCAACTTGAAGGGTGCTTTGCTTCATCGTACTACTCGAGGAGTGGTAAGACTGCTGTTGCGTTTAATATTAAAATTAACATATTTAAATTTTCTAAAATACTCAAGAGAGTTTCATGATCACGTTTATGATAAAATAAAGAAGAATGATCAGATTCAACGCAGGCTATTGTGCGAACATAAAATCCAAGACGTTTGGGGTTTGAAAGTGAACTGCGCATGCGCGACTAAATACTATTTTTTTCGGGGGTTGCTAAAGTTAGCGCGAAAATGCATAATACAGAATACAACAACATTGCATTGTAGTGTACATGCATACAAAACAACGTTTATATGTTATATGTCATTGTAGTACTTTGCAAAATATTTCGATTTTATTGATTTATTTAACCGTCTGGAAGGCTCCTGGAGAAGCTCTAAAAGGAAAATATGAAGTGGAAAAAATACATACGATAATCATGTCAATACTTAAAGTAAAATTCTTAATGAGCTTTTTGAGTACAATAATTGTATTTTATGTCAAATTGACAGATCATATATATCTAGTATATTTTACATATCCAGGTGCTTCATTTTCCCTATAAAAAAATATGAAAGTTAAAAATATGAAAGTGAACTTTAATTTGAATAGACACAAACCTGCAAGCTTGTAATAAAGTATAAAAATTACACCCTTACAATATTTATATTGTAAGCATTTTGTATCTCGGAGGATTATATTTGTTTTCTATTTTTCGTTACTAATGTTTAAAAAAAAAAAAACCTCGTGTTTTTGAAGTAAACTGCGCATGTGTATCCAGCAGATGGCGCAAACACATCGTGCACCGCGTGACACCGCGTCGCATCTCATTGCGTAGATCTGTGACGTATTTCCTGAGAAGCAGTGCGAAGACCGCCTCTCCAATCCAGTCCCTGGATAGAGGGGTATATTTTTTATTAATTGTTTGTTTGTTTACTTGATTTTGCCGTTTTGAAACGTTCTAGCATGCGTCCGTAACTATGTTGGCGTATCGGTCCAGTGGTGGCTCAGAAGAACCGGGTCTCAGTGATGCCTTAGCGTTGCGTTACGTGCGACAGAGCAAGCAAACCTATCGCAAAGTTTCCCTATTGTACAGTAGATGAGTGCGCGTGGACTTTAGGATAGTCCAGTGCGTCAGGACACTTGAGTCTGTCCTCTTGACAACACTACTTCGTCGGTGTCTTGAGTTTAGCTTTGTTTTTGGGTCAGTCAAACACGGAGGACTTTCCGTCGTGTCTGTGGACAGACAGGTTTAGTGGATTTACGTTGTATCCAAGGAAACGGAAGATTAGAAGCTGATGCTGTTGAGGTAAGAAATTAATTTAGTAACGTTACTTATGAAGTACTGTGAGGATTGTTGTGTCTTGTGTTGAAATGGCATATGGGTTGTACCGTGCTAATAGTAACGTTAGTCTACAAACTTATGTGAACCACATAAGAATGTATTATGACTACCTCTTTGAATACTTATCTTCCTCTGATAACATTATCTTATTCTATAGAATAGATTTATTTAAAAAGACACATGGGTGAACAGTTGTTAAGTTAAAGCACAAGAAATGTAGAAACAATCGTATGTTGTGTATGTGTTCCCTTAAAGGTTTTTGGACACTTTTAAGTGAACATTCTGATTGTTAACCTTCCTCCCATCTGTGGTTACCCTGCTAGTGTGAACACAAATTTGCACACTTTAAAATTTAAAAAGAAAGAAAAAAAATGTGTGTGTGTATATATATATATATATATATATATATATATATGTATATGTATGTGTATATGTATGTGTGCGTGTGTATATATGTGTGTATGTGTGTGTGTGTGTGTGTAAATTTTAACTTACTTATTTGTCTAGCTGCATTATTTAATGGTATTGTGTGTCATATCATTTTAAACTCTTGTTTTCTTGCACATATGAGAAAAAAATAACTTTGATACTGATTAAAAAAAGTTATCACAAAAATGCCTCCGACAAGTTAGTTCTGAGAGATGCATAGTTTTTTTTTTTTTTTTAAGTGTGGGTGCTCTGTGTTGTCTATTATCAGTGTATGCTCTGTTTTGTTCTGTTGTTGTTAAGTAGAGTGTTCAACATTATTTTATACATTTATTAAAAGTATTGTTATTAATGTAATGCATGAAGTGCATGGATCCCCATGTCAAAGTTAATGTTTTTTTTTTAAACTTTTTTCTGGTGTTTTTCTTACCCTCGAAGTAGTTAAATTGATCATGTTTTCGTTCTTTTTCCTCATGAGACTAATGTTTCAGCCATTACCAATCCAAGTGTAATGCTTGCCAGGAAACAAAGTTTGTCTCTTCTTTGGAACAAGCATTCGCTTGTGTTTTGAAATCAAGAATGGATTGCATATATAAAGCAGACTAATAAAATGTAGGTTCCGTTCAACATTTTCAGATAAAGCAGACTTGTATGAATCTAAAAGTCCCACATTTTGTGTCCTGCCTTGAGTTTTTTTTCCAAGTGGTCGACAATTACCATCAAACATCTCTGTGCCGGTTTCCTCTCCCTGTTAAGTGTTAACCATGTTGTGATGTCATGAGTGGGTGTACTTTGAAATCAGGGCTGGCACAGCTTTAAATTGCTGTCAGTAAAGTTACGCACTTCTTGCTTAATGCTTAGCCTACTTAATCTGGGTTAGACACTCGTGCATTGCTCAAGTGAGTATCGTGTTTTTTTTCTTATCTTGACCTGATAAAAACATTGTGTAGGGGGTTAAGCGACCTGTAGTCTATTACTAAGTTAATATAAATCGCTGTGCATGTTAACTTGCATGTAAACCGTTTTAGTTTCATGTTTTTCTGTGAATGTTTTTTCTTAAACATTTATTTATTTTATTATTATTATAATTTTTAAAAATTTGTTTTTGCAAAATAAGTGTAGTTTTAATGTTTGTGAAATACTTTGTGAAAATGATGGTCTTTGAATATGTACAGTCTAATTTTGTTTATGCATGTGTAGTACTTTGATCTTACGAGGTAAATTGGCTCAGTTGTCAAAGCTTTGTAGTAATATTTCAGTGTTCTCATAAACAGTGTTTACTGATTTGTGGTGATCAAAAACTGCTGTAAGCTGTTTACTTTACAGTAAAGCTGAATTAGTGTACTAGACGTAATACAATTACAGGCTTTATGTAGCCGGAATTCTGTCATTGTTTTTTTATTTTTATTGTTGTTTTCAAATCTGAAACTTAAAATGCTGGGCGATTTCCTTATACATGTATAATTTCAATAAAAACAACAAGAATTAGGTTAAAACTTGACTTTTAGGTACATGTACGTACATACATACTGTTTTATGCAGCATATTGAGTGAATTTGTGTGAAATCCTATCTATGTTTCAGAATATGTATATTTTCTTTCCTGATGGTAAATTTCTGGTATAACAGGTAGTGCGTCTGATTCTGAGTTTCAAAGAAGTCCAGTTTAACACATCTGACAGCATTCTTTTGACATTATGGTGATAATGACATTTGAGAATCAAAGAGCATGTAAAAAAGGACATGTCATTTAAACCAACACCAGCAATGAGCACAACATTTGTCATGAGGAATAATAGAATAATAGCTCTGTCCTGAAAGGAAATGCCAGCAGTTTTGTTTTTGGCCTTTATGTGAAACAGAATGCAAATGTGAGCAGAAGATGGGTTGTTTTATCAGATCGTGAGACATAATTTCAATTGCCTTTCTTGTTTACACAAAGCACTCATTTTTATCCAATGAGACTATGTAACCAGCATTTATGTGATTATGAAAGAGGCCATTAAGGGTGTGGACAGGTCAACCGGACTCGGCATGAATCGCTCCACCTATAGTACGTGCATTGAATAATCAGATAGCCTAGTTCGGCTGACGTGATCCAGACTTGTTCAGGACAAGAAAGTTTTTTTTTTTTCTTCTAAAAGTTATTTTTTTTTCTTTTATAAGATCAAATAAATTGCAAGCCAACTCATCTCAACAGTCAATGAAAGTGGTTTCCGGGGAAAAAAGTCTATTTTTCTCTACCTTCAGTTAAATGAATGGACGAAGCAGAGGGTAAATTGAGTACGCTGCTTTATTACTTATTCAATGGCTTAAGTTTATGGCAAGTTGAGCCTCAAGTCAACAAGAGTCTCGCATCAGCGTTTGCTTGGTCATAAGAGAGGAGAAGCGATGGGATGGTTTTGCAAAGAGATGACAGTCTGTCATAACTGAACATGGAAGTTGATGACTTTTTCTCTAGAAGAATAAGTCAGCTGTCCTCCCTCCCATCTTCAGTTTACTGGTGGTTTACCAGCAAAGATGATGACTTGGCACATCACTTATGGAAGTCAGAAAGCATCTGTTTTTTTTTTTCGTTTTCAGAGATTACACCTTGTAAAATTGAAACTTCGTCTGCTTGTTTTGGGCAGTCGAGACTAAGCTGGTAGTGTTTGGCTCTGCATGATTTTTAGTAGATGGTTGTACAATATTAATGTCTTGGGTTGCATCTAAAGAAGCGTGTACATTGATAGCAATTAAATCGCTGGAGGTTGCACAGAATATTTGTTGCATCCGCTACGATATCCAGCTGTATCAGCCGGCAAATCATGTGAGTGTGTCATGATACTGCACAGTTGCGTGAATTTGCTGTTGCTCAAGTCATGTCAAATTGTCAACTCAATTTGAAAACAAATGCCTTCTGATCCCTGCAAATTTGTCAAGGTGAACACCCTTTATTATTCACAGCTCATGCATTCTGGATTATTTTTTTTTTTGTCTGAAATTTTCAAGTGGTATTTTAGATGTTTTGTGTATGGTCCCCGGTAGACATTGAATGAAATTTACTTCACCTCCTCACATTTTTCCCAAATTCAGTTTTTTCTATTTTAATTTTTCTAGACTCTGTTTTAATGCTTAAATACAATTTTATTCATCAAAAAGCATGAAACTTACAATATTAAATGGCGATTTATTGAAAGTTTAACAAAAAATACATTTTTAAAGCCCTATGAAATGTTTTGTTTTCTCAAATTCAGTTTTATTTTGACCAAATTCTGTTTTCCATTAATTTTCTGGATTCCATTTTAATGGTTTAATTAAATATTAATAATCAAAAGCATCTCTAATTTATCTGATTTTATTAAAAAAAAAATCATTTATTATTATTATTTTATTTTTTCCGCAGAAATACTGTGTTTTGTATTTACATTTTCCTGCTGAATAAATTCTGGTAAGTTTTTCTGGTAAATATTCCTAGTACTATTATTACATTAAGTAGCTAATATTTCTGTCACGGTTTCTTTGTTAAATCAAACTTTGATGGGTTGCTGTTTGTATATCTGACGATAGTTTTACTCAAAAGAAACGGTAAATGAACATGAAGTGACTATAACAGCAGTTCTAGAGATTGTCTATATGTTCATGTACTCATATATTGAGGCGGCAGAGGCTGAAAATACCGCGAGTGTCACATGCGCTTCAATATGTGTGTAGTAAACAAAACCACGTGTCTGCTCTTGTTCATTCACACAGAGACACGCAGAACAAGCAGTCATATTTAAATAGTATTTTTGCGGCTTAATATTCACAGACACTAGTCCATATCGTGTTTTGATTTAAGTGTACTGACCTACTTTTGATTTATTCATCAAAAACTTGGCAAATCCCGTGACATTCCGTGTTATACAGTAAATTCCGTTTTTTTATGACTGGATTCCGCAATTCCATCTGTGTTTTCCGCATCGCGGAAATCATATGGCCCTACTCATAGCCTCTTTTACATTTGTGTCAACTAAAATATGACTAAGGTTCTGTAACTGATAGGGATGCGCCGATCCGATATTCATATCGGGTATCGGCTCCGATAGTGCCATTTTTCTCGGATCGGGTATCGGTCAGAGAGAGCCGATCCAAATCCGAGATTTTATTTTTTATTTTTTTTCGATTGTGCGAATTATTCTGTGTTACTTCTGAAGCCATATGATATCTTAACCCTTTAACGCGTACGATCACACCGGTGTGATCAGTCTTGGCTGGTCCCTGGAGCGTACGATCACACCGGTGTGATTAGAACTTTCAGTGCGTCACGTCATCAACTGCTGAATTTAAATCCGCTTTCGCGCTTTGGCTGGCGGGAGCCAAATTGGACGCGCTGAGCGCTTGTCATATTATCACAAATATTCAGTGTTTTCATCCATATAATGCTTATTTTAGGTTTCAGACATTTAAATACACATAAGTACTAGCAAAACCATACATTTACAGTTTGTAAAATACACGCTGATGTCTAAGGAAACGGCAATAATCATCCTTAAAAATATAATCTGACGACATGTTTTATTGATATCATATACAGATTGTGTGGATAACTATAAAGTTTACTCTGCTCTTCTCCCAGTTTACCGGAGACCTACTTTAACATGTTTCGGTAGGAGAGGATGAATTTGCGTGTTGTAAATCCCACAGCTCGGATTCAGCGCGAACTAACATGGCGGCGCCCATCACCCGGTATAGATCAACTAACACGGTCGA
>NW_015539871.1:1214678-1214886 GCF_001515605.1 Sinocyclocheilus anshuiensis
TAAACTCACGTGCGAAAGGGTTAATGTGAGCTACATATGAATATTTAAGTCCTTACATTAAAGTTCACACAAACTCTTCTCTCCGCTGTGGCTGTTAGTCATTCGTTCAGCCTTTAAACCCTGGTCGCGTTCGGTTTCAGCAGTCAGCTCGGTAAAGCTCTCTCCAAGATCATTCTGTGTTCCCATTATACTTGATTTGTAAATACAT
>NW_015539871.1:1214947-1221548 GCF_001515605.1 Sinocyclocheilus anshuiensis
TTATTTGTTCCCCACAAAATATTGTTTTTTTACTAAATGTTTGGATTTCTAAAATGATTGTGCACTGATTTTTCTCGAATAACTTTTGCTGCCAAATTATCCACTAACCTAGTTTATGATACATTTTTGTCATAGATTATAAATATACATAGGCCTATATTTTTTCAGATTTATTGTTTATTTTATTTTTCTTTATAATGAAGTAGTCTTTATCTAGTAGATTGTCAAAGAATGATTATCAGTCCACACACAGATATATAAATTCTACATTTATTTAAATGAGGGAAAAAAACTTCACTGGTATCGGATCGGTATCTGTATCGGCCAATACCGAACCCTAGGTATCGGAATCGGTATCGGAGGCGAAAAAGGCGGATCGGAGCATCCCTAGTAACTGATTGGAATCAAACCCCTGCATTTAGCTCTCACCAGCAAAATGAATCTTTGTTTGTTTGGGTGTGCTGCTAATTTTTAACCAGTTAGTCAATTCAGCGGTATTAAAACTCATCTGTGATCCATATCCTCAATTGTACCAGCAACTCCGATGACTCATTCTGCAATCTTCCACCTACTTCCCTTCCCAGGTGATTCCTGAACCGTTCCGAGTCCATCTCTCTCCCTCGGCTCTGTCTCTACATGTGCCCAGGGAAGCACGGATATAGCAGAGGGCCACTGTGCTGAAGGACTTGGTGACATCAGGAACTCCTGCCTTGGTTCCCTCCATTGTGTCTGATGGATCTCAGGCTTGTCTCATTGACGCTCGGAACACTACTTATTCTCGTGACCTCTGGGCCACAGCCATCCGTTGGACAGAAGGTTTACACCAACACATGGGCCGTCCACATCACAGGGGGAGAGCAGGAAGCCAACCGGATCGCTAGAAAGCATGGCTTTGTAAACCACGGGAAGGTGAGTCCTCTGTTTAGACAAGTAATTCTTATATGTTTGGAAAGCTCTCTTGGGTTGCACGTTCTTTTACATGCATGCATGTTTCATTCAAAATGAAAGTTGTTGGCTGCATGAGATGCCTTTTGCCAGCGTAGACTAGTTCTAGTAAGAATAGTGGGTAATGGTTCACCTCAAAATCAAAAGTAAAAGAAAAATTCATAAAGAAAATAGTTTTAGTTCCATTAAGGTTTATTTGCACTGTGATATTACTTGATTTTTTATTCATTTTTTTATATATATATAAATAACAGCAAAAAGTAAAGTCCAAAGAACAGATGCGATCACAATGAATACTTTATGAATGTACAATTTAAATATCAGTTATGGCCAAGCACTGGACTCACATTGTTTGACCCAAAATTATTCTTTGACCCAAAATTATTCTTTGTTTTATATTGGAAAAAGGGATTTTTTTCACATAATAGGAATATGTGCTTAATTAAAAAAAATAAAATAAACAAAATAATAATAATATCACTATGTATAAAATTTCATGTTCTGGAAACAGCCATCATTTAAAAAAAAAGTGAAATTTGATTAAATAATTTTACTATTATTATTATTATTTATTAAAAATGTTTTTCTTCTTTTCTTTTAATTTTGGGAACAAATGACCCGGACATTTTTTATTAGTCATGAGATCTACCACCTTAGGCTGAATTCAGGGTTATTATCAGTCATGATTTAGTGTGTTAAGTACAGTTTATGTTTACACGGTTTATTATTTGGGAGGATTTATGAAGCTGTGGTCAGTTAAAGTAAGATTTGACAGATTAACATGTCATTAAGATTAACTCTCAATAGAAGATAGATCTGCCTTTAGTTATTCAATTAAAATAAGATGTTTCTTTGTGTTGCTTCTGTTAGCTGTTGTATTAACATGAACATTTGTTAGCAGTACTGTTAGGCCTGTCACGATATCAACTTTTTGTTGTGCGATATATTGCCCCAGAAGTAATTGCGGTAAGCGATATTATTGTCATCTTAAAGACCATTTTATGCCACTGAATATATAATCATAATGTAACAGCATAATAATGCAAGAAGGCCTACACACTTCCAAATGACAACAAATTTTTAATTTTTAAGAATATTTAGATCATGGAAATTAAGTATCAAAATATTAGATACCTTAAAAAACTTGAATAAATAGTAAATAAACATTTTCTAACAAAAAGTGCAAAGTAACAAGTACAAAAAGAAAAAGAAAAGTGCACAAAGAACTTGTTTGGAGATTTTTCCATCTACAGATTTTTCCCTGACCTTCTTTTCTCTGTAAATGAAGGGTGCACACTATTGCTGAAAAAAACAATCACTACTTAGCAGTCAGATGTGCACAAAGGCACAGATCCCTAAACAAGACCATATCTGCAGATTAAACTTTTTTTGTTGAAGCATTTTTTAAATTTGAACTAGCGCTTCATGACTACACCATGTTATGTACGAGAAGCTGCAAAAGACACAGGCGCAAGTGGAATGTAAAAAACACGGTGACAATAATTTTTAAGTAAATATAATGGGCGATATATTGCGTCACCAAAAATGATTGAGGTCATGTACATATATTGCGCGATAAGTCGATATATTGATTATTGCGACAGGCCTAAGTACTGTTAGTAAATATGGTTGTCAGTCCCAAACACGTCCACATGACTTTGAAGTGAACTTTTAAAGCAAAGATCTCAAAATGTGCCACTGCACAATGATATTCTAATTATTAAAGATGCAGATTTGTCCTTTTCTTCCTCTCATTTCCTCATTCTCAGGAAATTCATGCATTTTGAACATTTCCTGCATGTTACGTCTGAATGCTCTGGCTCTGTCTGATGGAATGCATAAAACATCTTCCTCGTTCTCCGGTTGTCATTTGATATTCTCAGCTTGTAACAGGCCCTTGACTGTAAGCTTGAGCAGAATGAGCCGCGACCTCACTTCCTGACCAATGTACGTTTTTTTTTAACACATGCAGAGTTTAGGCTTTGTTCCGATTAGACTGTTTCACAACTTCTTACTTTTGAACGCTAATCAGATTTTTCAATCCCCATATGTAATTGAAAGCACATTATATAAGTCGATAGCCAATTCATTAGGTTAGATGATTAATTTAGATGTGTATATTACAGCCTGTCCTTCCAGTAATGGGTTCACTTTAAAAGACAAACAGCCCAGTGTCCAGATTGTACTGTAAAGCCAGGTGATGAATGGATCCCTGCACGCTTTGTAGGGAGCACTGAATATTCTGCGGTTAGTAATTGCTGAAAATGAATGCCTCGGGGTCTGTGCTGGCATACAGTCCTGTATCTCTTGAGAGATGAACTAATAGCGCTGCCATTTTTAGTGTTTGGAGGCAGTGCGTGTGCACGATTTTTAAAATGCAGCTTCTGTGCTCAGGTTCATGGCTTATTCATGACGACTCGTGTCACTGACTGATGGTCTCACAGCTGACCAAAGTTCATTACGACAAACATGTTTCTGCTTTTATCATTGGCAAAGCTGGCATTGGTTTTGTAGGACCAGCCAAATGACAAGTGGTGCATCATGGGTTTATTATTATTATTATTAAAATGCTAAGCGTGTCCATAAATGTGTTAAAAGTCCCTTGTGCTAGAACATCATAGAACTTCTATTTTTAAGTCCATTTCTGATGGGGGTTAATTAATAGTCTGCATAATTTCTTGGCACTTTACCAGACCCCTTTAATCCATGTTTAAGAACTAAACATTTAAATTTCATTTACATTGTAATTCTGTTTTGTAATTTGATGCCATGAACTTTCAAAACTGTTGCTGCTCACAGTCGTAAGTAGGGGAAGAAACTTGAAGCCACAAGATGCATTTGAGCTTGAAACCGAGAATGTTTTGTTGGACTGTCGAGCTGCTACGGATCACTGTAAATAACCTGTGATCTTTTGTAATAAGATTGAAGCGTGGTTTTCTCACTGCAGCTCTGCCGTACAGAAATCACACCTGGCTGAGCCCCAGACCCACATTGTGTGATGAGACATGCTGACAGCGCTGCTGGCCGAGTTTGAAGAGCGTATGGTTTGCTTACACCAGTGCCGGGGGCTTAACGTTTTTAACATGTCTCGTTTGTGTTCCAAGTGGAGGATTTCTTCTGCAGACTGAAAAAAGCTTCAGATTTTACTAACCTCCTCTTTTTCTTGTGCAGATATAGATGCTTTTTTAATAGTTTTTCCTTTACTCTCCTGTTTTTCTTAGGTGATGTAATGAGAGGCATGAATAAGTCGTTGATGTGCTCTCGAGCGTGGCAACATTTAAGTCATAGGTGAACTTGGAAAGCAAGTTTAAAAGTTGTCAATTTAATCTTGAGCATGATTTTAGTACCGTTTTTAGTGGTTCCAAAGGCAAACCTCTATTAAAAAGGCATTAAACTTTAGGATGTAACGCTTGTTATGCACATGAACGATACCTCAAATAATGCGGCTTGTGTGCTGTTACTTTTCTGAGCGAACAATGAAACGAAAATCCAAAAGACTTGCACTGAAGGAAGTCTTTGCCAGCTAGAGACCAGAATATCATAGTCAGTAATATTTCAAAAGGCAATGGATTTGCATAAAACTACCCACCAATTTCATTAGATTATATTGATGACTTGATGTGCATGTTAAAGTGAATGCATACGCTTCACAGCTTCACTGTTAATTAAGTAATCTTAAAAATATTTTAAGTTGTTCTGTTAAGGCTGAGGGAATGGACTGAATTAATAAATGAGGTGACTTGGTTATGTTATTGAGGTGTGCCATTATTAGATTTATAAAGGGAGGCTGCGAGTATGCCGAAGTCTGCAAAGAAAATATGGGTTATAGAGGTGGATACCTTCAAGTCCTGGACACCATCCAGATACCTCATCTCATTATTTTCCTGCTTGCTTGGTCAGGATTCAGTTTGTATGAGACTGCATGAGACCGATCCATCTGTTCCATCGTAGTTATCTTTGCTTTCATTCCCTTATGATCATAATTCACAGACGCTCCAGGGCCACGTCGTCATGGTGGAGCGCTTGTTTGTTGTTTTTGTTTTTTACATTTAATGCAGTATATTGTACATGGCAACTATCCCACACAGAACAATTATGGCTCCCACCCAAAATCACTTAGAATTGTCTGTGAGAAAATCCTTGTTACATTTAATTGATTATTATTTTGATTATTAATCCATTAGCTTGGATTACCAGAAATGAATCCGTTTGAAGCATTTCACAGCTGTGAAACCAGACGGTTACTTGCAGGTGTTTTGCGCTGAAGTCGAGGGAAAACAAGATCCTGGGCTGCAGCTGACGTTTTATGGCACGTAATTGTGCCAGGACTACACAGCAGTATATTTGCTCTAAGGCACAAGTTGAATTATAGGGGCTTGCGCGATATCATGATAATTAGCCACCGTAGTTGACTGACACAAAGTGTAAAGGAGTTACTTTGTTTAAAAGTTAAGAAATGCAGTTTAAAAATATTAGTAACAGGTTTAAGAAGATGTCTGATTAAAGAAAGCATGTATGAAATGAAATGCCAGTCAGAAATGTTCTCGTTTGCAGTTGCATTTAGTTCCTTGCCTACTAACCTACATCCTGCTATACTTATAAATTAAAGTTCAAAGCCACATTCACTAATTCATGCGGTCCTGCTGTTTGCTTTTTCTCCATGTTGTTCTTTTTTTCATGACTAAGAGACTCGTTTAGCAGTTCCTGTTACAGAGGCCATGTTGCTTTTCTACAAGAGGACAGTTGATATTTCTAATGTTTTATTCACAGAAGAGCTTCTAGCTTTTTATTCAAGCATATAGGTTAACATGAGAGAACTTTTGAGTTTCATCAGTTGTTTCCTGATGAGCAACCGTCAGAAAGGCTACAAGCATCGTTCCTGGCTCAAATATTCTGCTGTGAGATTTTAACTTTTGATGAGCTTGAACTCTGTTCAGTTGGAATTAATAATCAAAGCTTTACAAGTAGGATTTGAAATGAGAATTACTGTGTGTAGTAGGGCTGTGTATCACCAGCAGTGTCACGATACGTATCACGATGCAGAGGCCACGATACGATACGTATCACGATACGGGACTGCACTGCACTGAATTTCACCTCAGAAGAATTTAGTAAAACAGCTGTTTATTAAACACTGTATACTATAGTGCGATTTTTAACTATTGGCAGAGCAGGCAGTTGACCTCTGCATTATGAAGGACCTCCATAACTGTACCACAGTACAATAGCCTATAGGTAATGGCTAGAGGTCGACCGATGAATCGGTTTTGCCGATTAATCGGCACCGATAGTTGATTGCTGGAACTATCGGTTATCGACAAAAATCCATGCCGATAGTTTTCCAGGTTGCGTCCATTGCTGGAGTGGCTGAGAAGGGTCTGCTGTCATTACACAGTGCGAGAGCAGCCTCTAGTGGTTGAAATCACTGACAGCACGTGCTATTTGTTTAGACACGTGATACTGCACGCTGAACAGAGCGGGAAACTTCAGACGCGGATTTAAATGCAGCCGACAGAAAATCCTGCCGCGCCACAGAGCGCCATTAACATAGTTTTCCTTTAAATTACATTATATTGGTCCCGAATCGTTGTTAATGTACATAATGAATTGTGTATTGTGCATTTTCAGCAAAACGTTTGTCTTTCTGTGGCTCTAA
>NW_015539871.1:1223233-1234025 GCF_001515605.1 Sinocyclocheilus anshuiensis
ATTCACATAGTTTTCCATTAAATTACATTATATTTGTCCCAAATCATAATGACTTCACTCTAGGTTGTAAAATTGTGTATTGTGCATTTTTCAGCGAAATGTTTGTCTTTCTGTGGCTCTAATAAAGTCTGTGTGCTTCATTTATAGAGCTATAATATAGGTCGCGCTTTCTCTTTCTGTTTGCTCCGAACTTCAAACTCATCCATGCCAAGTTGTTCATTCTTGAAGTAAACTTGTGTCTGTTTGGTGATTAAATAAACTGTTTTAGACCGCTGCTCGAGTTGAACACGATGCGTCCGGAGTGTGTGTGATACCGGTGAGTTCTCCTAGACTCAGCGCTGTGCTTTTATTTTGATTAGATAATCATCAAGTGTTCAAGAATAGAAGCAGTTAAAGTATGAGAGTATACATACAATATCCATATGTATATAATTTTAATGTTATAGCCTTTGTGTATATATTTAAAGATGTGCATCTTTAAGCATGACAGTTGAAATGAAATGGTAACACTTTAAAATAAGAGTCCATTTGTAGCATTAAGATTAATGAAAGCTGTGTAAGTATTGTTCCTTGTTAGAGTGTGTTAATGTCAACATTTACTATTACTATTATTATTATTTTTTTTACTACTACTAGTATGGTTCAGTACTGTTTTTGTTAATAAAGCACTATTTTAGTTTTTGTTCAGTATCAATTTTAAAACTATCGGTTAATTAATCGGTATCGGCCAGTGTGGTCCAACCTAGCTATCGGTATCGGCAAAATCCACTTTCGGTCGACCTCTAGTATTAAGTCATGCAGTGTTTTCACTTTCAGTTTGGGGAATTTGTTGTCACCGAATTGTCATGTCTGAGTAGATGTATAAACTATAGTCAGTTTTATTCGCTTTCACTTGACGACTTTCATATAATGCTGATTTTGTCTTTGTAATATCTTAATGTTTGCTTTAACCTTATTTCTGAACCTACAACACAGAATGCAGGTTATAATGAATCTGGATTCAAAGGTTATTTTACCCCATTACCTTGTTTACCTTCCTAGAAGCAATATCTGCTTTATGAGGAAAGGATTGTGGAACATCAAAACAAAGCTTGTCTTGTGTCCTCAAACAACCATAAAAATGTTTACGTGGCTGCTCAATGATTTATGGCTTTTGATGGTGTCCCATGCCTCTCTTTGAAACTGTGGGGATCGTGAGTCTGAAAACAGTGCCACATTCATGGGAACCACAAACAAGCGCAAACTGCTATCAAGCTCGCCATTTTTTTTTCATGCATCTTATTTAACCCTTTTTAGCTCACTTGAATTCCTTTCGCTCCCTCAAAAATGTTGCAGTGAAAGATAATATGAAAGCTTAAGGCTAAAAATGGCCCAGAAGGAAAGAGGAAGAAAAAAAGCACATAATTGGCCTCCGTCGTAGTCCAGACTGACCCTCTTCACTGAGGTGCCTAGGTACTTCCTTTCCCATTATCCATTTTATATAAACCATTTATAAAGTAAAATATTTTATTCATGGAAACTAGACTTCTTTTTGTTTAAAAGAATGGATTTGTAATTTCTCAGAAAATCCATTATCTTTTTCATCACATTGGTTCAAAGAAGTGTTCTTACAAGATAAATATTGCATCACAGTTCACCGTTTTGTAACTCAGCATGTTGGTGCAAGCGTGTTGTTGATCAGTTTTTAACTGTCAATTTGCCTTCTCCGCAAAGCACAGCACAAAAGATTAACCTTATAGCCAGGGTGTTCATTGCTTTAATTTGAATCTTTTTGTTTTTCAAGTATAGTGCAGTGTATTGTACCGTTCCATTGATTCAGGAGACTTAATCAGCTCCATTGTCTTTATTCCTGTGCTTGCCCTGTGATTCCCCACTGCTCCTTGTAGACAATTACAGCACAGTTGGATATTTCTAGTGAAAGCTAATGAGCTATGAACATGGACTTGTCTTTTGTGATATAGGGAAAGTGAGATTTGAGAGTGAGGATACTGTAAAAGCATCAGGGAGGGCGGTCTTCCAGAGAACCCAAGCATCATTCTTACTCTGGGTGTCTTTCTCAAGACCACAGTACGAGATCTTAAACTCCTTGGGTCGATAGACATTGACATATTGATCTACATGCATGTGACTAGTTGTATTCATTTGTTATGCTTGTAGACCACAACCAGTAGTACCTCTTCCTCTTCTGTTGTACTCCTTATTTAAAGGGTTAGTTCACCCAAAAATGAAAATTAGGCTGTGTTTTACTCACCCCAGAGACATCCTAGGTGTATATGACTTTCTTCTTTCAGACGAATCCAGTCAGACTTATATAGAAAAATTGTCCTGGGTATTCCAAGCTCTATCATTGCAGTCAGCGGGTGTTGCAGTGCTTCAGTCCAAAAGAAGTGAAGTGAAAATTTTTTATATAACTCCGACTGGATTTGTCTGAAAGAAGAAAGTCATATATACCTAGTATGCCTCGGGGGTGAGTAAAACGCAGCCTGATTTTCATTTTTGGGTGACCTAACCCTTTAAGAACGAGTGGCTTCATTTGTTTTGAAAACTGAAAAAATTGTTCTCGATTGATTACCCAGTGCTAATGTGGTTTGATAAAGTTTAATCTTATTTAATTGCATAATTAAATAAGCTTATATTTAAAGCTGCAGTCCGTAACTTTTTCTTTGGTTAAAAATGATCCAAAATCAATATTTGAGCAAGTACATAACCAGCCAGTGTTCGATCATGCCGCTGCATCATTACGTCACGTCTGTAAACATAAAGAAGTTGTCCCGGCTACTAGGCTGTCGCATGTGAGGATCCTGCAGGTGGATAGTTTATAGCCTTTTCTCATAGCAGCTGGAATAATTAATTGTATCATTTTGATGGCGGATTGTAATCCAGAAAGGATTACGTGTTTATGAAACACATGTGAATGAAATTAAATTATATTCCAGTTTTAAATGTGCTTCTGATTACAGATAGCCTGGGATTACACAAGATTTGTATTTTAAAGACAACCAGTTCGAAGGGAGCATAATTTGCTTTATGGGTTAAAATAACTTCTTAATATGAAATTTCGAATGGTATGACTAGGGTTGGGTATCGTATAAATTTTATCGATTCCGATTCTGCTTATCGATTCCTAGTTTCGATTCCAATAGAAGTCCACAGCGCTTCTCTGTCTGTCAGCATTAGGGTCGGGTGTTGTTTGAATTTTATCGATTCCGATTCTTAGCGATTCCTAGTTTCAAGTCAAACAGTCCTAACATTTAGATGTCAAACATATTTATTCTTTCTTTTTACAAAGCATTCTGTTGCAGCTGAATAACACGAGCAAAAATCAGCAGCCTACAGAACACTGCAAGAGGAATTTTGAGAGGAATTTTGCCTATGCTTAAAAAAAAAAAAATACCACAGCAAAAACAACTAGATTAATATAAATTTCAAATATTAAAGTGTTGAAGACAAGTAAACGGTCAGTAATAAGATGGGAACAAACAAATCAATTAGCAATATCATAAATAAATACAACTGAACAAAATTTCAGGTACAGAAGCCGGAATTAAAAGTTTAAAAACACTGAATAGTTTTCTTTTCATAAATAAAATATAGATTAATCAATTAAAGTTATTAAATATATTCAGTCAAGATCAGTGAAATCATATTAAAATGGATCAGTGAATGATTTTCTTTTGTTCTTTGATTAACATTAATGGCAGGCAGTGCGTTTATTAGGCTGCTGTCTTTTTAACAACGAACGTATCTAAAAATACTGTACATGTGTTTTCTTTCTCGTCTGTTTACGTTCACATAAGACAAAAACGGCTGTGTTTATGATGATATACTGACGTAGTTTTCTGCATATGGTCGATATATGTGAAAGAGAAGTCAGTTCTCTGTGCTCGCGCTTGCGCTTCGTGTGCGCTGCACGCAAACTGGGTGCAAGTTCTTTCCGTTCCTGCACTTAAATCCGTTTTTAATCCCATTAAAATGCGAACGCAGGAATCGTTAAGCAGAATCGAAATGCGTCTTATCGAATATCCGGTTCTTGGAAATTTGGAACCGGTTCTAAAATGGAACCGGTTTTCGATACCCAACCCTAGGTATGACAATTAGAGATTAGACTGTACAGAAATTGAAATCTACTCGCTTATACACACTATACTCATAGTCACGCAATGCTGATGTTGTTAACATTAACAATTTGAGAATAAAGTATAACAATAATAATAATTTGCATGGTTTGATGTGATATGAGATAATTTAGATTAAATCACCATTGGTAGCGCGATTTATTGTAATGCTTTTTTCCTCAGTTGGTCAGAACAAACGTGGCAGATTTGTTACTTGTTCAGATGACAATATCCGGTGAAAATGCTTATTTGAGTCATTTTCCAAGACGTAGGCTAGAATCTGTCAGTGCAAAGTACAATATCCACACCGGTGCGGTGACTGACTGCCACACATACTCTTCAAAACATTAGATTCATCCGCGCTGGAGCCGTGCTGACTCACAACCCACGCAAGGAAGATAATTCCGCACACAGCTGCAATTGCAGGTTTTCAAACAGAGATGGCGACAGAGGCAAAACTTACGGACTGCAGCTTTAAATGAAAGCTTACAATAATTTAAATTAAGAGTTTTGCCTTGTGGGTGGTAAAACGCACAAAAAAAACAATGAAAGATAGACCAGAACATCATAGTTAGCAAGTACCTATAGGAGTGCTCTAGCTACCATTCAGAACACCCTAGAAACTACTCAAAACACCTTAGCAGATACTAAGAAAGTTGTCAGGTGTGCCAGCCCCAACACTTCTTGGCCATTGAAATGTAGCTGTTTCTGGCAATGCTTTGATCATATGATATTATTCTAAGCAAGCAATCGTGTGCCGTTCCCCATCCTGACATCAGCTGCTTGAATCATATGGCAGTGTGGAAAGCAGTCTACTTTGAAGTGCTTCTAGTGCAACCTGTGAAGTTCAAGCTGAAGCAGCCATAAAGCCGGAATGCTCTTTGTAATAAAGATCCCACCTCTTAAAGTTTGGAGTTGGTGTTTGTTTGAAAGCCAGTTACAATTCCAGACAGTCTAAAAAGCCAGTTTGTTTCATAATGTAATGACGTTATTCAAAAAGTCGTTGAATTTATGTTCTTGAGCGGCCTTGGGTGGTGTTTTTCTAATGTAGAAGGCTTTCTTACATCTGTTGACATCTTTTCACATGTAAGCCTTCAAGCCTCCTGCCAGACTGTTAAAGAGCCACTACAAGTCATCTGCCATGTGTCTGCTGCAACTCCAGTAATTAATACAGTTCCCCTGAGCTAATGAAGGAGTAGAAGGGGCATTTTAGTATTTTGTTTGTTAGCATTTGTTTTTATTAAAGAACCCATGCATTTTTACTTTTGTTCTTTTGTGGACACTTTGTTGAAACAACAGGTTTGTGTTTACTAAAAGACTTAATATTTTTTCAATAAATTATTATTTTTGAAAATACATACCTTTCAAAACTCAGTAAGAGTTTTTATAAAAAGAATATATATATATATATATATATATATTTGATAAATGTCATGCTTCCTTGCTGAATAAAAATCACAGTAAAGACTTCAACTTTGTAACAAAGATTTGTAAAACAAAAAAAGTGCTGTTCATTTGAGCTTTCTATCCATGAATTAATCCATAAAATGTGGCATTATGGTTTCCACAAAAATATTAAACAGCACAACTATTTTCAACATGGATAATAATCAGAAATATGTCTTAAGCAACAAATCAGTATATTAGAATGATTTCTGAAGGGTCATGTGACACTCAAGACTGGAGTAATGACGCTGTTACTCCAGACAAACTTTAGTACGTATTTCTTTATTTTTATTATTATTATTTGCATAATTTTTCATATTTTTTACATACAGGCTAAATTATTTTTCCACTGTTTAATGTGAACTTTGATCGGTGCAGTCTGTGAAAGAAATCATTTAAGTTTGTCCTGATTTTTCAAAATTATTTCATAAGTAAACAACTTTTAACTCCGTGTTGCCATGTCGGGTTTACTTTAGAGATTGTTAGCCCTTAATAAATTTTTTTTTTTTGGTGAATATTTAATAAGAATATTTATTTTATTTTGGTGAATATTTTATAAGACTGTAAATGTGCACTTATTAAGTTGATAAAATTTAATTTCTGGAGGGTTTATTTACTTTTTTTTTTCGAACACCACCCCTTTATTCTATAATTTCAGTATTTAACAGATGATTGGATTCATTTGAATGTTTCAACACACCAGATTTATGCTGTTTAACTTGTCAAACATTACAAAGTTTATTTATACAAATGCAAGACTTGTAACAAAAGTTTAATGAGCACATTAGTTGAAACCTAAGCCATTGTTTTGGAATCGGGTATTGGGTTGTTCTCACCCAGACGGAAACCGAAGAGAAAAGGATCAGATTTAGTGGTTAAGTGGAAAATAATGTTCAGATTTGTCCAGTGTGTCAATACTGAACAGTGATAGCCCTGAGAATCTTGGATACGCCTCAAACTTGCAAAACAAGCTCTAACTTGGTTGCAGATGACAGCAGGGTAATGATACAACTGTCTGGGGTTTGGTCTGGTCTTTAACCACACCTCCACACAAAACATCTCCTTCAGTTTCAGAGAAATTACAGCCCTGTTATAATAAACCTTTGTTGCAAGTCTGCAACCAGTGCAAACACCCTCATGACAGTGACGCTAGCAGAATTTCATTGTCCTTTTGCTGTGTTGCAGCTTTAGCAGCTGTCCAGATTTCCCAGAAAAAAAACAAGTTGAGCAGAGTGAAAGATGGACTCGTGAAATGGAGTCTGAACCTAAAGCAGTGCCCGTAACCAAAGCCAGATGTGTTTAAGGTGTGAGCTTAATGTCCTTTTCGTCAAGCACCGTCACCCTGCCGCCCAATCCAGCTCCGTTTCTCCACAAACCATTTAATTAAGCCGTGGCATAGTTCGACATGGTCGGATGGAGTGAGATTTCATTAGATTGTCTGCATTTTTTCCCTTTTTTCACCAAGGCCTTGGCTCAATTTCCAAGGCCACTAAGGCCAAGCTCACGTGCACGCCATGCCTCTTGGCCTGTCACTGAGATAAATCGTCTGCGATTGGAAAGGAATTGCTTAAAACGAACAAGTCCTTGGGAGAGACTCAAAAAAACAATGTCTTGACATTGTGCTGAGCTAGTGCTTTGTCAATGTAAAGACTGATTAATTTTTAATGATCAATTATCGTCTATAGAATTTAGCAATAGCTTGGAGGATATAGTGTTTGGGGAATGGATGTTTATCTAGAAGAAAAATAGTGAATTTATTCTTGATCTTTGCAAAAGGAGTTGCCTATTGAAATGCCAACTGAATAGTTCCCGCACTCGTGTTAACAACAGGAAGACTGTTTAAAAGAATAGGCAGATCTAATCTAAGGCAGCATCATGTGTATCCTTCATAGAGAAGACAGTACTAGAAAGTATAATATTTAGGCACCTCACAATAGGATTCAGAAAATCACACAATCTGATTCTAAAACAATTATTAAACTACATTTTTATTATTGATTACCAACTTTATTTGTGCATTTAATTAAATGGCTTTTAAGTACTTTATGAAATAATTGCAAATGAATAATCAAAACAATTGTGTATCAAATTCATACTGCATCTGAACAGGAAAGTACTGAAATAATTACGGGTGAAACCGTATATTGTCAAGTGCACGTTTCAGAGTGCATATCCTGTACAATGAAACCTGCGATTTTCGTTCACATTTATACATTTAGCAGACGCTTTCATCCAAAGCGACCTTACAAAAGAGGAACAAAAGAAATCTGTCAAGGAGGATGATTTGCCCTCGTGTTTTGCTTCAACCATGAAACCTTATGCAAGATTGTATACTTATTTGATGGGTTTTGAGTGTGTGTTTGTGTATATTGCTGTGAATATGCAAAAAAACTAAGCTCAGAATTGTTGAAGAGAGAATCGCAATGCAAACATTTCCTCCCACCTAGACTTGTGCCGGTATTCGGTAATGCGATATATCACGGTAATTAATATGCACGATATTGTTATCATGGGCACTTCTAAATACCGTGAATAATTATATATTACAAATTATTCAGAATTTTGAATGCGTTTTAAGAATACTTTTCCCATCAACTGGTCAAAATACACAACACCGCTGTATGCTGCGTGAAAGACGCTGCACACTCTGACGTAAACAAGCTTGGACGAGAAGCACATGGCGGAACGTGAGAGACGCTCTGGATGAAAGCGCACTTTCACTCTCTGACAGCAGATGGCGCTAAACTGCAGAAATAATAAATGTAGCTATTGCTCATTGTGAATGTTAAGGCATTAGCTAAGGTTAACTAATGAGGTCTTATTGTAAAGTGATACCTATTGGTCTTTATAGTTCTTTTGCACTTTAATCGGTGTAAAACTTTTAACTTTATACATTTTTCTGTATTGCTTTATTGCATTTAAATGTTCAGTTATTTTTGTTCTAAGAAAAAAGTTATTAAACCTGTTATACTGTATTATGAGAGCACTTTTTTTAAACTAAATTTCAACATCGTGATAATACCGTGTACCGTGATAAAAGCAATAGCAATTAATTGCAACATGAAAATTTGATACCGGCATATCCCTACTCCCACCCCTAGTTTTTATGCTATTAGAATATTGCAAATAGCTTAGCAAAATGCAGTGCATTTAGATTCACTTGTGTGATGCTTTCCAGTTCCTTGCTATTGGCAGTATTTCCTAACATTTGCCCTGTTATTTCCACTCTAAAGACATTCAGGTCAAGCATCTGCAAGCCCAGGTGTTTGTTTGTGTACTTTTGTGGCTTTTAAGGGGTTATGATTTCGTAATTAAGTCTCTTGCTATAAAAGCAGTTTAGTTTTGCTGAGGGCCATCTAGCTGGTAATCACACTGGGAGAATATCCAGTAGAATGTGAGGCTGTCTGCATTTATAAGGAGATTAGATGTCATAACCATTTTAATTGACGCTTGTGTGGTTTGAAACGTGCAAAAGTGTTTGTGCATGGTCTGTTCCTCAAGTTACTCTCCTTAAACCTTACCGGGCTAATACCGTAACATTTAATTTGAAGCAAAGTGCACTCAAATTTGTATGTTCTCGTATGATAAATCGATCCTGCTTGGTTTCGTAACTGCAGGTTTGGTTGGCTGAAATTACAGCAAATGTGCATTTGCATTGCAGATTAGCCCTCTGACATTGGGCATTGCTTAAAGACCTGTTCGTATGAGATTGTTTTTGAAGAGAGGTCCCAGAAGAACAGGTGACCTCTGCGGAACGAACTCAATTAACAAGAATTTGCATTTACAAGCACACATAATGCGTACCCAAAATTCGTCATTACACAGTGCTTGGATGTTTTGGACTGTGTTCTGATTTGTATTCCTTCTGTTTTAAGGTCATATGCTAATGTTTTATATCGGTTAACTAAAGGGGTAAACTTTATGAATCACGACTGCGTTAATGTTTTTTACTTTTAAGTTTGGAGTAATTAAGAACTCATTTAACAAGAAAAACCATTTATGCTTTTATTTGCATATTCCTTTTCTTTTTTCTTCTTTTTTTGAATATCTCCAGTGTTCAAAATGCCCTGCTGCTCTTCTGCAATCTCAAAGTTCTTCCAGATGATTTTCTTATCCACATGAATGGTAATGATACTTAATAAATAGTCATGAGCTTTCTTATAAAATACTACAGTGAGCTTCATGAGCTCATTGAGAATGCAGTATAATTCAGAAGCAAATGTTCTGTATAAGTGCACCAGTTTTTAAAGAATTTTAGCCTTAATGGCCTATTGCTGGTACTGTATCTAAAACACAAGGTCAGTTTCTTAATTAAAACTTACTTTAGTATTCACTGATTTCATTCAAATAAAAAATGTATAATATTAATTGGCAAAGCTTTAGGTAATCCTTGGAACTGATGGTAGTATAAATGGGCACAACTGCACCATGAGTTAACTTGTTTATGAAATCACTGATGTTAGATGAATTCTACAGTACTTTCAGTTTGGTTTCCTTATTCTTCATCCTGCATGTAAAATCGATGAATGCAGTTACTTCTTTACTGAGATATATCCTTTTCAGTGGTTCCAGTTAAGTAACTACTCGTAATTACCTTGAAATAAAGGCCACTGGTTAAGCTGATAAAGGTTGGCAAGTTTTTAATTTTGGTTGTAATAGTTTTATAAGCACATGAAACAAATTGAAACGAATGTACTGTGCTGCAGCACAGTTGTCTAACATTGCCCACTCTGAGATAGTCTGGATTTTTGCCAGTGCACTTGAATTAATAGCCAATTTTTGTTTGCATTAGTCGGGGAGTGACAATACTAAATAAGGGCTGCAAAAACAAAACGTGTTTGGTCTGCTAAAATAATGATGTCTATTAAAAACGCATTGTTTTTTTGAGCGTGGGGTTTAATTTGTTTTGTAGTTGGAGAGCAGTCTGAAATGCAAACACTCATCTGTTATTCTAATGGAGGGAGACTGACCAGAGGAGATAACAAACCCTGGTGGATGGGAGGAGGAGTTCCTGGGTGTTCACTGTCTTTGGATGCATGCAGCAGATATGGAAGTAATGAATCCTATTAATAGTAATTGAATATTGAGAGTCCGCAGTGCTCTTGCATTCAGTGAGCCCAACGTTGAGGTAGGGCTGGACAATATGGCCAAAATTGATATCACGATATATTTCTTAATTTCGGTCGATACGATATAATTCCGATATCGATATGAACACTATTTATCTGAAA
>NW_015539871.1:1234240-1245439 GCF_001515605.1 Sinocyclocheilus anshuiensis
ACGAAAATGTTTTTTGACCAATCGTTTTCGTCTTAGTTTTCGTTTACGAAAATAACCTTGCTGGAGACGGGCTTATTTAAAATAAAAACTCATTCTCTGCCAGCGGGAGGCGCTTTTAGAGTGATAGAACTAGCGGTTTCTCCAGTAATGGCTGTAATCAAAGCAGCTCCGCTCATGAATGCTACTTTATCAGATCAAATGAAAATGCCATCGAAACTTTTCTGAAGACAGTCAATTCCCTTCAGAGATACATTCATATAAAACACCCGCGCCGTGTTATGATTTTGAAACGTGCAGTGCTCATGTTTATTCAACGAAGTCAAACGGCACAAATAAATCAATGTATGGGAAACTGGTAATGTATATCGAAATATCGGAAATGTGTTTAAAAATCATATCACCGTTATTGAAAAAAATTATATCGCGATACATATTGATATTGAATTATTGTCCAGCCCTACGTTGAGGTGGTAAAAAAGCAAAAAGCACTTATTTTGTTCTTTTAAAGTTGTTTACTAATGAAAAGGATAGACAGTAATTGTATGTAGTCAGGAAGTGGTTCGATATCAACAATAAGTTGTTCCTTCATCTTAATTCATTTGGGGATTTTTTTTTTTTCTGCAGTTCATTTCGCCATCCATTCTGTTTTCGATATTGAGTCGTAATTCGCTGTACGGTCCAGCAAATTAAGAAAGAATTGTTTCTCTTGGTCAATTTTCCTTTTCATTTGAGATTATAATTGGCTTCTTTTTACAAAATTCAATTTTATTTCAAACCGGTATACAAACTTAGTTAAACAAAGTTAAAGTTGGGTTGTGAGGAAACAAAAGAGAAATAATTATCTATCTTATCAAGAAAATATGATTTTAATGATATTCTTATTCTTATTACTAGGGATGTAACGATTAACCGCGAGCCGGTTGAAAATCGATTGAAATATGTGATGATTCAAATCGGTTGAGATGCTAAACAAATGCGCTGTTTTGTTTACAGCGGAAACCAAGGAAACGCTTTACGCGCCAGCTGCTGGCAGATAGTGAATCTGCGTCTCATTCAGTTCGTCTGCTGTTTCATGCAGATATTTTTATGTACAGTTTCACAAAACTGAAGTCAAACCATTCTGTTTTTGCTTCAAATTTCAAAATTATACAATGTAATTTAGATTAAAAACTGCTCATGTTGCATGTATGCAGCATCTTTGTTTGGATCATGATTAAAATGCAGTGGTTGTCTCTCATTTTAAATGGAAAGAGCACAGACAAAGCCTTAGTTTGTTTATATGAAGATATTTATTTTATTTGTTTTACTTATTTGATTTGGGGCTTGTTTTAAAATTTAAATTTAGTTTTGTTGTTTTCATTTACATTATTTAAATTTTGTTACTTAGCAAACGCTTTTATCCAAAGCGACTAACAAATGAGGTCAATAGAAGCAATCAAAACCAACAAAAGAGCAATAATTTACAAGTGCTATTAGTATATTATTATAGTGTTATATTTCAATTTCACAAAGAAACGTACAGTACTTTGTCCAAGCAATAATAAAAGGACACATTTAATTTATAATTTCTTAAATCTAATTTTGTTAAAATAAATCGTGAATCGAATCGTGAAATCAAAATCGCGAATCGAATCGTGAGTTGAGTGAATCGCTACATCCCTACTTATTACCAATTTAGGACCATTATGTGTAATGACAAAATTTCCACCCAGTTGAGCAAATATTGTAGTTGTTTTCATAATTTAATATAATTATTTGCTATTTTTTAAATTTGTATTGCATATATAGATATCACATCAGCCATTTGATAACACTGTGGCGGTTGACCGTTAGCGTTATGGACACCTGGGTGTAATTCTTTCATGAGTGCATATTCTTAGAAGTTAGCTTTTAATGTCTGTCCTTGTAATCTCTATCTCTCTCTCTATATATGTTGGCTGTTTCTAACTCCAAGTTTGGGAAAATGATTCCAGCAGCTTTGGCTTGGCTTGCCACTCCTCGATTTTGGAGTTTTGAATTCCTTCTTGGAGATTTGTATTTGCGTCCAGAGTGCTGATATTGTGCTTGGAACAAATTGCTACCCGCTGTTTGTTTTTGAAGACAAGGCTGGGTCTGAGGCTCGCTCTCCAGACGTATTAATCTTTCTCTACAGCAGGAATGATCAACAGAAACCATCGATTAACAGCACAGTATGGAGTCGTGCAACACGGACCGGCCACCTGCAGGACATTTATCTACTTGTCTTGGCAAAAACCTCTGATAACGCTAGTCTCATTGTGATGACACCAGCGACGGTGACATTGCCTTTTTCTGGATTGCGAGTCCTTGTCGCCGTATGGCGGATCTACTCATTTTCTGCTTGTCAAATCAATCATCTTGCCTTATGCTCACACTGGCTCTGTCTGAGGGAGTCAAAATGACAAAAATGTAAATGTTTGCCTTTCTTGTTTTTAGTGTGTTGTGCAATGTGCATCACTGTTTTAGGTTAAAAATTATTTATTTAGTGCTTAATCATAGTTATTTGAATACTATGTTTTGAGACCCTCATGTTCTATTTCATCATTTGTATCCCATCTCTAGCTGTGTCCTATGTGAACTCCCCTAATCGTCTCCGAACATTTGAGCACTGCTGGTGTCCCAACTCTCATACTTCTAAACCATTTAATTTTAAATGTGTAAAATAAGGAGGATATTTAAGTCCATCCCTATTCAGGCCTATGTAGTACTGCCCCTTATGTTTTTCTGTGTGTTAGTTCCTAAGGGACTTCAGTAACCTTGAAATAAGGTTAAAGCTTCAGTACCTGCTGAATAATAAGCCAGTTGAAGAGTTAGCTATCACAAGTATTTCTCACCATTCAGAAAAAAAATAATTACATTTTATTCAGCAGTACCTGCTGAATAATAAGCCAGTTGAATAGTTAGCTATCACAAGTATTTCTCACCATTCAGAAAAAATTAAATTAATAATTAATTAAAATTAATTCAGAAAAATTATCAATTACCCTCATGTCATTCTAAACCTGTTTGACATTCTTATGTGGAACACAAAAGAAGTTATTTCGAAAAATGGCATTGTCCCGTCCCGTCCCCCATATAATAAAAAACAAAGGACCCCCAATGATTTTCATCGACAAAAATAATTGAACCGTTCTTAAAGGGGTCATCGGATGCCCATTTCCCACAAGTTGATATGATTTTTTTAGGGTCATAATGAAAAGTCTATAACATACTTTGGTTAAACTTTCTCAATGGTAGTGTAAAACAACACCCTTTTTACCTTGTAAAAAACAGCTCCGCACACAACAAGCCGTTTAAGTGCATGTCTCTTTAAATGCTAATAAGCTCTGCTGACCCCGCCCCTCTCTTCTGTGGGGTGACGAGCCGTTCTCATGAGACTGTAAACTTTAGCCACGGAACTTGCTAACTAGCATGTTATTAGGAAAGGTGATTTGCAAAGATTCATAAAAGAACCTTATACTCACTACTTCTGTAGGTGAGGCTGGATCACGAATGATTCGCGTGAACATAGATGCATTTAGGTAGATCGGGGGGCGCATTCCCTTCAAAAACAAACGTAATCCACTGCGTCTTCAGCAGCTCAGGTGTAGTGGTCGACCGATATATCGCCAAGGCTGATATATCGGCTGATATTTGACATTTTTCATATATCGGCATCGGCCGATAAGTTTTTCTGTTTGGCCGATGCGTTCGAGGCAGGACTTTTATTTTGACTGGGCGTCATGCTTTTATATTATTAGTAATAGAAAGGCAAACATTATAATACTTTCTCGTTTGCCGTCAGCATTCAGCAAATACGCATTTATATCATTTAAACAAATCTTTGAATGAATAATGAACATTTAATTTCACAAACCTTGCAAACTTGAAGTCATGTGAAGTGTGCATGTGTATCCTGCATGATTGCGTGTTCTCTGCGTGACGGTCAATCCGTGTGAATTGAATGCGGACAGGAGGAGAGTTCTGCTTGACTGGAGACGCGCAATCGACAAACTTTATGCCCACTGTCATATTCATGTAATTTTCACTGTGTGCTGTATGTAAAATGAGTGTTACCTTGGCTTTATTTGAAAAAATATGATTCCCAATGCACACAATCTTCCCAGAATACTGAGTGCCCTGTTGGTTACAGTGTTTATTTCCTTTTTAATTATATTTTTATTAAATATTTATTTATTTGTGAAAAATACTTTGTCATCTAAAGTATAAGTATGTTTATTTTACACATTTATTTTTTAATCCATTTTCAAATGATTTCAAATTTCTTGAATATTAATTAAAATAAATAAAATTATATCGGCTTTATATCGGCCATCGGCCACCCTGCTTTCCAAGATATCGGCATCGGCTGTAAAAAAAACACATCGGTCGACCACTACTCAGGTGTCGGGAGTAAATGACGACTGCTATGTTCATTATTACATCCAACAACAGAAACACCTCAATCGCTTAGGAGACATTTTTGTCTACACCTACTCCAGCGTTGAAACAATGGCGGACTGTTGACAGATCACTCAGGGCGGGTCTATGCTGAAACGCCAGTGTCAATCAACAATTGTGGGAGGGCCTGGGTCTGTGTGACGTCACACAGCCAAGAATCTGAGAACGGCTTGATTTGAGAAAGGGGATATTATATATAGGGATTAAAAAAACACTGGGTGGATTTTATCATTATAGGGTGGATGTGTACAAACACTGTTTTAAATATATCCTGTTGTGTGCAGGAATGAAACAACCTGAGGTGAGTGTGGAGGGTGGACCATCCCTTTCAGATTTTAGTTTGGTTCATGTGACTCTAAAGAAAATCTAACTGACTGCTTGAGTTGAATCTCAAATGAAGATGCCCTTTCTCTCGCTGTCTGGCCAAAAAAAAAAAAAAAATGTAGTTAATGTTCTTGGTAATTTGAAAGGATTGTGAACTATTTGAAATGTTCACCTCTGCCGCAACTCCATCTGGGAGAAGATTTATTTTAAATTCCGTAAAATGTATTCTGCGCAGCGTATAGCTCAAGGGTAAGTTCGCCAGGGAACGCTTGACCGCAGTGTCTCAGACAGGAAACTTGGGCAGGTTATAATTGGAGAGCCGCAGCAGGCCAGATTCACTCGCATACACATCTTGTTGACTCGTCGGGATCACGGCCAGCCGTCTTCTTTTGGATCCTCTGCAGCTTTGGTCCACGGCACCAAACCACGGGGCATGCAATTACGAGCTGAGCTATGTTTCGTCTGGGAGATTCTGCAACTAGTAGGTTTTTGTCCGCACAATACAGCCGATCTCTTCTGTAGCATTGTATTCAACAAAAACTGCACTGCAATGGGAACCGCACTGTTTTGCACTTTTTAAGGGCAGTGTTTTGTTTGAGGAAACACTTGGATGTTTGTGAACTGTCGGAGCCCAATGTCAGGCAAATACCCGGTGTGAGATGCTTAATGGAGCTGGGTGGTGAACTGTCTAGTATGCTGTCTAGTATTTAACAGGAGCGCATTTATCTCGTGCAACCCTGATGGCGGTGCTTAAAGCAGCTCCACGAGCTGATGTTTATTTATTAGATCCCGCAGCGTGATATTAGTTGCTCATATAGGGATCATAATGGAGTCCATGTGACTCATTTTTATGAACTCCAAAGCGCTCCCTGTGGCCTCTCATGCTGTCATCTCTCATCACCAGTCAGCAGTGCGGCCCTGTTGACCTGCGACCTCAGAACTGTCGCCATGGTGACCGTCTGACCTTCCCGAGCAGCTACAAAAGTTGGGAGTGGAAGTGGCCTCTCCAGGGAGGGAATGGAATGTTCTGTGTTTGAACTGAACAGAGCGGCGCAGCGCAGCCTAATCACAGAACAGTACAGGATCATACATGCACCTGGGACAACTCAAGGCTGTGCTTATTTTTACTGCGTGCGGATATTTTTATATTGCTGATACGGTAGAAATCACTATGCATGCCTAATAGAAACATTCGGATGAAGATCTGAGCGATATATTGCCATTTATAGTCTGTTGTGATGATGGATGGTGCCGTTTGCTTTTAGTGTTTCCTTTGTTTAGCCGGATCTTTGTTACACATCCATTTGCGAAGCTGCTTTAATGACTCAAACAGTACACAGCAAAATGTGCAGAAGCTACTGTGTGAAGAAGGAATCCTTCTCAGAAAAAATGACTTAATTGGGAAATTATTGGGGATTGAGAAAAGTCACTTAGCTGTCTGGAGAGGAAATGGTTGGATTACTAGATTGTGTAAATGAGGCATTGCAGTTTAGAAAATCGCAGGCAATCATTTCCAAAGAAAACTGATGTCAATAAGGATAAAGAATGTGAAGGAAATTAGGGGTGTTTGTGAGACTTTCACTGACTAAATACTTCCCATAACTTTTCTGTGATGTCATAATCAAACAGAAATGCATAATTTAGTTGATACTGTAATTTACTTAATTGTGTTGTTTTTCTGCCACTTATGGCTTCTACTATTATTTATTTATTCATTTCATTTAGCCTATACTAGTGTTCAAAAGGAATTAATTTTATTCAGCAAGGATGCATTAAAGTTATCAAAAGATGTCTGTTTCAAATAAGAAGCTTTTTTGAACTTTCTGTTCATCATAGAGGTAGAAGAAATGTTTCAGCATATTAGAATGATTTCTGAAGGATCATGTGACACTGAAGACTGGAGTAATGATGTGAAAATTCAGCTTTGCATCAAAAAATATGAAAAGAGAAAACAATTATAGTAATTGTTTAATAATATTTAATAATCACAATATTACGGTTTTTACTATATTTTTGATAATATAAATGCAGCCTTGGTGAGAAAAGACTTTTCCACAACATTAAAATACCATACCAACCTCAAACGTTTCTTAAGTTAATATAGGTGAATATAACTGCATAATATGTTCTTATGTTTTATAATAATGGATGGCTTTGCCCAGATGACTTTGAACCACCCCAGTTATACAGGACAAACTTTCCTAAAGTTTGCTCGTCTTCAAGTAGATTAGTGTCTGATTAATTTTTACTTTACGATACGTGACATACTTAAGCATTACAGTTGTACTATTTCATTCAAATGTAATTTTTTCTTTTTTGTAATGCAGTTATTTATTGAGCATTTTGTCAATGCCAGAACATTTTGCATTGTCCAGCGACACCCTTAAATGTTGTAAATCACTGTTGCACAAGATTGTCCTCCTCTCTAAATCAAAGAGGAATTTTAAATCATCCAGTGAAACTCTTGTACTTATTCACCATGGAGAACTCTTTTGACAGACCTCAAAATTGTTCTGACCCAATTTGCAGTCTTTTTAAAGCTTTTTTCCCCTCAGTAATTTCTCATGAGAATTGAGACTTCAGTGTCAAGTGTTTTTTTCTTCCATGTTGGCAAGTAATTGAACCTATATGATCTTCTCAAACTTACCTCATCATCTTGTCACAGTTTGGCAGTTGTATAATAACCCATTTGTTTTTATATTGTTTGATGCTTTTCTTATTCGGTTTACCTTCAACCTCATAGATGGCTGTGGTGTTTATGAAATGCTGACACGTGCGTCTCAGAGTAGTTCTGCTTGAGGTGTTGAATGGCATTGCTGGAATCAAGAGCATGTGTTCCACCTTGAGGCAAGATGTTCATGGGCGAGTAGCCAGGTTATGTTCCCAAGGTCAGAGGAGGTATGATTTATGCTAAATGTTCATGTCAGTTGTTCTGCCAAGTGTTTCGTGATGTGACTTTATCGAGTCTTATGGTGCAAGTTGTTGTTAACATCCTCGCTTCAAAATTCACTTCTTGAAGTGAAATGATATTCTTATAGCGGTTGTTGAGATCAAAATTGCTGTTCTTTTAAAAATTGCTTGTAAATCTCTCATTATGCTACATCATCACCAAATCTTGGATTCAATCTTTTTGTCAACGTGTTTACTTTCAAATAGCAGGTTTTTATTTTTTTTATTTTTTGGGAACTGATTGATTGTAGGCCTTATTGATCTGAGCTTATGCACCTCAATTTTGGGGTAAAAAATGATTATTTGTGGATAATATTGGCAATGTTAACTCAAAGACTAAGGTACATAAACTCATATCAATGAGATCCACAATCAGTCACTTCCAGAAGGAGCTGATTGATTGAAATCATTTTTTGTAGGCTGATTGTAGGCTCAGGAACACCACAAGTGTAAGGTGGGAAAAAAATCCTAAAGAAGTACAGAACTTATATATTTTTTGGGAAGTTATTATACACTGTGTGAGCAAATTCAGTAAGTTTTAGTCTAATTCAATAGCATTAAGCAATGAAATTATATTCTCGGTAGAGGTTAGGGCTGGGCAAAAAAATCGAATGCGATTTTCATGCGAATCTTGTCAGTAAAGCCGCTTCTGGTGATTAGTAGTAAATCTCCATCACCTGCTTTCAGATGGAGTGGCATTTACTACACAGAGCCGTAGATCACTGACAAGCTACACAAAATCGCGTTCAAAATCGCAGGCGATTCATTGCCGATTTTGAATGCGATTTTGTGTAGCTTGTCAGTGAACTATCGCATTTGATTTTTTGCACAGCCCTAGTAGAGGTTGTTGTGGCATATTATTAAGGTTTTCTAAATAATTTAAAGGAATTTAATGTTATAATGTGTTCAGCGTTCATTTAATCAAAAATAAACATTTAAATTGGAGCACTATAAATACAGACTAGTACCTTTAATTTTTAAATTATGGCTGATAATGGATGAATGACCAGTATTATACATGTATACTATATTGTTTAAAAGAATAACAATTAAATACACTAAAAACTAAAGTAGAACTTTTTTTGTCAATGTTGTTATGCCGGAGTTAAATTAGACATCCATAGTTTTATGGATAACTGTTATTGGGGTGAAAAATATTTGCCATAATCTTGCGCTATCCCTTTACATTAAACAGAAGGGATTTGAAATCTAAATTAGGCAGAAACAAGTATCCAAAATTAAAGTAGCAATTGACGTTCCCTATATATTGTGCACCCCCCCCCCTCAAAAAAAAAAACTATTGAAAACAGGGATAAAACTTTCTAAAGCATCCAAGCAGTGTGAGAACAAAAGGGCATTGATGGTCATTGATTTGATGGTGACCCGACTGTATTATGCTGTACCTGGACTTGCATGAGGATAGAGGCACAGTGCTGGATTTATGGCAGCGATTACAAGGAACAATTAGCTTCAGGCGTGCCCTATCGCAAGCTGCCAGCACTTCATCGTTCAGTAAACATGATTTTCAGCCAGGTGAAGCAGCATCTGTTAGTTTTTCCATTGTAGCAAATCACCAGGTTTGTGTTGTTGCAGCTCACCTCTTCATTGTTTTCTAATAAAACTCTAAAGCTCTGACACTGAGTGAGCAAATGTAAACTTAAATCGATTTTAATAACACTATACCAGGGTCCATTGGAACTGCATGCTGGAACTTTGTGTGCCATCTGGAGTAGGTGTGTATGTCTTCTCTTACTCACTCCTTTTATTTATTTTTTTGTCATATTGTGGTATGAGCATACATAATCAAGTACGTGAGAGAGACTTATTATTCAGCGAGTGGTCTTAACATCTGACGGTCTGGCCATTGCAGACGCTAGTCCGTTGTGGTTTAACGTCACATACTCCAGTGGGTTTATTTTTCCCTTTGTCATTCTCAACCCTCTACATTGCGAGTAAATCACTCGCATATGCAACTAAATCTTCACTCTGGGCGACTAAATGATGTATAATATTAGCCAATGGCTAATAAATTCTTAGATTTTACTCGCCAGTGTGTGAGTTGGAGGCTGAGTATAAGTTTAGCCTAGATATATTTACACTCGCCGAACACTCTGACTGAGCGTTTCAGAGTTTCGCTCTCCGTCAAGCGATCTGTGCTATTTTTCAATTAATCTCGATGGATGCGCAGTGTACCTGTATTTGACGTACCGTAAACTCTAGTGTGAAGGCGCACGACTTGCTGTTGTGTGCTGGGAGCACTGTTTCTCACACACACGCAAAGAAAGAGAGAGAGAGAGAGAGAGAGCGAGAGAGTCACATTGTATGGAGCTGACGCGCTACATGTAAATGATATTCTTTGTTGTATTTTTCTGTAAAAATAACAGTTCATTTAGAATTATTCAGCTTTTAAGAATAAGCATAAGATATGCCGGTTTCTCCAGTAGTGGGCGGAGCTAATGCGCAAACGACTGGCACTCATTTATTATTATCCCTCTTTTGAGTTCAGCAAATCAGTTCATGCGAACGCAGACACCGTGATTAATATTCATGAACCCAGCGGCTCATTACTCCTTAGTGCGTTTTATATTGTTATTAGTAGTAGTAGTTTTTTTTTTTACAGAAACACTGCATGACCAACAATATCTTAAAGGGATAGTTCACCCAAAAATGAAAATTTGATGTTAAAAAAGGTATTTTAAAACAGGTCTATACAATGAAATATAGACCTATGATTAAAATATTAACACTTCAGTCATCAATAAAAAGCTTTTATTTCAAGCACCGACTTTCAAAAATAACCCGTTTAACACGAAATAAGTTTCTTCTCATTTTTTTTCAATAAGTAATATTAGAAATAGTTAGCTATATTATCAGCATATTATTCGTCTCTCGTTGTCTCTGAGAGAATATGTGGCGTCAGATGCCGAAAGCTCCATCATTCCATTTTTACTTTCACTTTCTGCATAGTGAATTGACTGACATTAAGACGTTCACCGGCCTAACTCTTGCACAAAGCTTGCACGTTGCTTGCGTGATATCCCTTGGCTCGCCTTCATGGTTTAAAACAGAAATATTTTCAACATTGCGACGTAACCAATTACCCCCGTACCGAACCGTGACACCACTGTGTCGTATTGAACCGAACCGTGAATTTTGTGAACTGTTACAACCCTAATATTTATATATATATATATATATATATGTGTGTGTGTATATAACTGCCTCCTCATTTTAAAACACCACCGCACGCCACTGAGAGATATATACATATATATAATCTCATTTGTATGCTCCTATATAACAGTACATGGTAATAAACAGCACAATTAATCACCGTTAGTTTAGACATTTCAATACTTCAGTGAACATTTTTATGTACTAGACCAAATTCATTATTCTATTTAGAACTGATTGCACCAGTGGTCTAGGTTTAAACATTTTTTTTTTTTTTTAAGGTCATTCACATAT
>NW_015539871.1:1245449-1260915 GCF_001515605.1 Sinocyclocheilus anshuiensis
CCCCCCCCCCCCCCATCGAAAACGTACCGAACTGTGACACCACTGTGTCGTATCGAACCGAACCGTTACACCCCTACTACTTGCAGTTATGTGACTGTTTACACTTTAACTTTGATGGAATGTCTTCAGTCTCATAGCTTAAGTACAGTCTCTAAACAGACTTTGCGGTTTATTTAAGGCTACTCTTTCACATGTCTTTTGATATTACTTGGCCATAGACGTCTGAGATTAAATGATGTGTTCCCCCTTTGAACACCTGAGCAATCATATTTTTCCGTCTTCCTCTAATTGGGCCAGAGCCCAGAAGGGAAAACCAAATCTGCATTTCTGTGCAAATTAATTCACCTTTGACCCGGCCCTTCACACAATCCCATTCCAGATGTATCAACCGAGAAGTCTCTTGGGCAACATGGTCCTCTTTAAAAAAAAACAAAACAAAAAAAAACAAAAGATATCATGCTCCTTTTGTTTTCCACAAGTGCAATTGCTTTCAGCATTCTTTTAATCACCATTTGACAATCTAATGTTTTGGTTTTGGGAGACAAAAGACACAATTTGTATTACAGGGCAAGTCAAGCTGGTTCTAATGAGACGACGTGTTGAATGTATGACTTTGCTTGCGTAACCTGGTCCTGCTTCTCACTTTGATTTAATGTTCGGAGCTTATGTTGAAATCTCTTTGAAAGTCCATACTTCAGGCATTCTTTCGGCCTCCATCGACGCAAATGAGAACCATGTGTGCATTTCCTTAAATATGCAGCAGACTGCAATTTAAAAAGACCCCCCAAAACCTCAGATAATGTTTTTGTGTTTTAGTAGGATAAGATAAACTAATTGAATGCTGTCTGCGAGACTGTAATGGTGCGGAGATGCAGCATTGGTTCTTCTGAGCATGGAAAATTAAAGGAAATTTCAAAGGGCAAGAGTATGTTTGTTTCGCAGCTCTTTCAGAAAGACGTTAAACTCTCTTCTCCACCGGAGCAGGGTGGTGCCGCTTTGGTGAACAGTTTATTTATTTATTTATTTATTTATTTATTTTTTCCCCCTACAGCGTTTAAGCCTGGAGGGCAGTGGCGGCCCGTACTGCAGCTTGTTGACTTGCTGACACACAGTGCTGGTTAATGGTGCAGCCCGTGATCCATCTGCACCAGCTTCTCTGGCTCCTCTGAAAATAAAGATTAACTTTCCACTGCTCCTGCGCACTCTATTTGTGTTTTTCCATCGAACATAGTAACTTTCGGAAAAGGTGCTTATCTAGAGCTTTCTTTCGGCCTCCTCCGACACAAATTAAAACCATGTGTACATTTCCTTAAATATGCAGCAGACTGCAATTTAAAAAGACCCCCCAAAACCTCAGATAATGTTTTTGTGTTTTAGTAGGATAAGATAAACTAATTGAATGCTGTCTGCGAGACTGTAATGGTGCGGAGATGCAGCATTGGTTCTTCTGAGCATGGAAAATTAAAGGAAATTTCAAAGGGCAAGAGTATGTTTGTTTCGCAGCTCTTTCAGAAAGACGTTAAACTCTCTTCTCCACCGGAGCAGGGTGGTGCCGCTTTGGTGAACAGTTTATTTATTTATTTATTTATTTATTTATTTTTTCCCCCTACAGCGTTTAAGCCTGGAGGGCAGTGGCGGCCCGTACTGCAGCTTGTTGACTTGCTGACACACAGTGCTGGTTAATGGTGCAGCCCGTGATCCATCTGCACCAGCTTCTCTGGCTCCTCTGAAAATAAAGATTAACTTTCCACTGCTCCTGCGCACTCTATTTGTGTTTTTCCATCGAACATAGTAACTTTCGGAAAAGGTGCTTATCTAGAGCTTTGAAAAACAATTTAGTTTTGGACTTTGCCACTCCATTCTGTCACCCTCACAGGAACCTACGGTGTTCTTACCAAGATTAATATTGCCCATGGTCTGACGGATAACATCCCAGTACACCTAGAGTTTCCCTGCATGGGCGTTTTTAACAGCGCTCCCCTAAAAGTCTCGCTGATGGTGAGGAAGCGTTATGTGAGACTCCTTTGACCAAACCTAAAATGGAGGTTCAGTTTATAGAGGCCAAACATTTTTAATGCCTCAAAAATAAATGGCGTATGCAATAACTTCTAAGACGCTATCTTGGAAGTGGTTTGTCCTGTGCTGTGACATGAAATGGAAAGGTCTGTGCATACATTTTTATGAATGGCAATATATGGCCACTTCCATTACAACAAATTTACGAAGTGCTTGTTTTCTCACATCAAGACAAATGAGATTTGAAGTTAGAACTAACAAAGTTCATATTGGCCAGATTGTTAAGGAAAGGTGTGATATTGCTTTTCTGTCTAGCGATTGGTCTCATGATTTTCATGATGGCCAACAATAAAACAGGCAAAAACAGTCTTATAGATTTTCACTGAATCATCTACAGACCAGAATATCATGGAGCCTTGATAGGGTTTTTGAAATGCTTTCTTAATATTGCAGGTGATGCATGCAAATCTGTGATGATTTGCTTTTCTTCAAATATAAATATGTGCTTTGCTGTTCTTTGGCTGTTCAACGGGAACTTTTCAGAGACCACAAATGAAACTTGCTACTTCCTGTTATGGGTGTAGTCCTGTATCTGGAGATTTAAATGTGTAAAACGCACTCAAAATTTTAGTGACTTTTAAAGGAATAGTTCACACTAAAATTTAGACACTAGCATGTTGTTTCAAACCCATATTCTTTCCAGAAACAAAGGGGTGAATTTTGAAGGATATTCTGTCTCTTCTTGTAATATCAGTAAATGAAGACAGGGGCTGCCAGCAACATACATTTTTGTAAGAATAAGATCATATATGACTGCATTCTGAAGCCATACAGTTGCAACTTTGTGAGGAATAGGCAAAAGTGTAAATTATTAATTGATAATTACAGCCTCTCAATCGTTCAATGACTTGAAATCGAGAATCAGATCAGTTCGATATGTGAACTAGTCATTCAGATCAGCATTTTGAACTGGATCAACTGAACAATTCGTTCATGAATCTTCCTCCTTTAAAATTTAGGAGGGAAGTTATAGTAAGTTATAAATATACAGTAATATATTTAAATAACAACATTTTAAATTCAGGTCTATTAATCACAAAAACATGGCTTTAGAAAGCTTTGAATATTGTGCACACACTGTATGAACTGTTTATTACACTTTAATGCTTTTTTTGTCGTTTTGTTGATTGACAGCCCCAGTCCCCTTTCGCTTTCACTGTATTGAAAAGAGTGGCCTGGATATACTTCAGCAAAATCCTGCTCAGTCTCTAAAATAAAAAAAGTCAAAAGTTATTGCTTTTGGTGTTCCACTAAAGGGAACGTCGTATGGGTTTGAAACTACACGAGTGAATCATCACACAGCTTTTATTTCTGGGTGAATTATTCCTTGAAGGTCCCAGAACATGACATTTATTTAGTCTGGTTCTTTTTCTGTTTAGTAAGGAACACAGTTTAGGTTTTAATTTGCAGATACAATGAATTTTTTGCCCTACAGCACTGCTTCGTCTCTTTTTCATCAAGGTCTCTCTTCTCAGTTAGACTTCATCTACTGTTGTTTTGGTCTTAGACCGAAGTCAACCCAAACCCAAAACTGAAATAATTGTCATAAGAATAAACGGTATCTAAACAAACATACTGCATATGAAGGTGAGATTGAAGAGAAATTGAAATGGATTTACTCCGTTCAGTGACGTAAAGTGGTTGGATACTGTAGCGTTGACATCTTCAGTGCGTCATTATGTAATGTAATGTTATGTAATGAGGCCGGGTTTGACATTAAACCTTTTCAGTACTCATCCTTCACATATGTAAAAGTGTTTTTTTTTTTCTTCTGTGCAAAACTTCATCAGTAGCATTGTGGTTAGCACATTAGCTACCGCAAAGCGTCTCATTGTTAAACGCAGGGAAATTCTTTGGTGTACGTGCTAATTTGTTGTTCCATACGTTGCATTGCATTGTCACAATCTTAACACATTTTTTTATTTATTTATTTTCTGACCAATCAGTCATATCAGGTTTTTTTGAGTGCATTCACCATGGGAAATCACAATGGAAATGCCATGCAATTTATTTGAACATCATTGAATGCATTCAGTACGGCTCATCTTGAATATTGTGCCACAGTAGGCATGAAAGCAGTTGCTAAAGCATGGAAAATGTAATGTCAACATGGATATTATTTCTCTGGGAAGATTATTGGTCTGTCTGTTTTTGCAGTACTAAACTTAAGATGTCAAATCCATTGCCTACCATGGGCTGTTTCTATAGTAACCATGGGTAGCCAGGTATGAATATTTCTTCTGTCAGTGCCCTCCCTATATTTTTTTTTCCCCCCACGGGACATTTTTTCCCAAAATCTCTCTTTAATAATGCATGAGCTGAAGGAGACCTGTTATGTTTGGAAAGCTCGTAATTGATTAACCAGCTGCTAATGTGAAAACCTGCATGAACAGATTGGTTTCCAAAAGTCAAAATGCCTTGCTTTTAGTGGAGCCATATCCATTGATCAGGTTTAATTGATTATGATGAGTCTTGCAGATATGTTTTCCAAAACATTCATCCTTCGCTTCACCTCTTATAGAACTTTTAGAACCTTAAGTTCTTCTAAATTGCCCAGTAGTCTTAAAATATCCACTGTGGGAACAACGTTAAAATCAGATCATGGACCCATTTCCAAAAAGTTGCTCTTTACTAGCCTTTTTTGCACCAGTGCACTCCATAAACTCCGCTCAACACCCAGGCAAGAAGCAACCCACATCTTCCCCTAAACGGTTCCTTCACAGGTTTAGACATTATAATTTTTTCTTTTGGCAGCTGTGAGTTTTCTTTTTGGTCCGTCTCTAGGGAAGGTACCTTGCAGCTGGAACCTCGTCTTTTGGCCATTTTCATAAATCTGAATAAAACTTGCGGATGACCTCAGTAGAAAGAATAATGATAATTATCTTACGACAATGTGTGGAGGTGCTCTTCACTGGAGTATCACGCTTCGTGGCTCGACTCATGCTTTGTGCACCTGTAAGTGTAGAAGCACGTCCTTAATGTACCCTGTTCACATACACCTGGGCTGGGATCTGCTGGGACTATTGGACTATTTGTGCGGTCTAATTTCCTCTAAATGTGTTTGGAAGGTTGGTGGACTCAGAGAATGGGCTGCGATGTTGATTGATGGCTGTGGTGATTCATCAATCCCCGGCTGAGAATAGACAGAGCCGAAATGAGACTCAAAATAAGTTAGAGAAAGCTGAAAAGAGAACATTATGAGTGATGTGTAAGAAATGAAGACCTATAAAGGAACAGGAGAAATGGCAGATATGGAAAAGAAAGTGTGTTTAGAAAGTCGATAAGATGAGACTACAATTATGTAGCTGTTTTGAAGATAGATTTGGTATATACAGTGGTTTTTGCCCCCTTCCTGTTTTTTTAATTGTTTGCATATTTGTCACACTTAAAAGATTCAGATCATCAAACAAATTTTAATATTACACAAAGATAATGCAAGTAAATGCAAAATGCAGTTTTTAAATGATGATTTCTTTTATTAAGGGAAAAAAGCTGTCCAAACCTGCCTGGCCCTACGTGAAAAGTTTTTATTAATATCATTACACTTTATTTTCTCCGTTTTATTTTGTGAAACCTTGTTTCACCTTTGTTTCAACACGACTACAATGTAACAATACTAGTTCAATAAACAAGAAGTTAAAATCAAGTGACTTACATCTTAGACACAATATTGACTGTTTTTGCTCAATTTCGCTGATGAAAATAGTAGAGCCTGACCGATATGGGTTTTTTGGGGGCCGATACCGATATTAGTGAGTAAAAAAGACAGATATCGATATATCGGCTGATATTCTTTATGTGTAGGCTATATTATAGTACAGTATAGTCAAACGTTTGGACACAAACTATGCTGACACCGTGTCTGCATCGCAACAGAACAAAGTGTGACCGTTGAAAATCATTTGAACTTTGTGTCAGCACGTCATAAAATAGAACAAGGCATCAGTTTACTGCATCCAGTGTAGACAACATCACTGATTATGATGGGTTCTATTCTACACCGGACGCGAGCGGCGCCGTGCGACAAAATACAATAGAAATTGTATTTTGTCGTGCCGCGCGATGCGATGCGATGCGATGCGATGCGATGTGATGTGATGCGACCGATGTGATGATGTGATGTGACCGATGTGATGTGATGTGGTGATGTGACCGATGTGATGTGATGTGACCGATGTGATAAGCATGAGTTCTGGGCTGCGGCGCGGCAGGTATAAACACCAGCATTGACTGAGTGGCCGCGATCAGCTCCGGTGGCCGTAACACAGGCTTTAATGCACCGCAGACGCATGCCAAGATACTCGGATCAGCTCTAGTATCTAACGTCACTGAATCTGCTGTTAAAAATGAACCATCCATTCATCATATCATCATGCAAAACTAAGAATTAGAATCATTGTAATGTGACGATCAAATATAGGTGTGGGTGGGTGGCGGGCGGATAATTTGAAGCAGCGAACTCGGGTGAAGTTTGAGCTCATCCACGCATCTCTACACTACACTGACCTGGGTCACCACTAGCAAACAATGGAGCGCGCTCTGCTGGACAAACTAAGTAATTACACCATTCAGAAGCGTTTAATCTGCGTTATATGTTCTGTAAAAAAACTGCAAAAAAAAAAAATGTTCATACCGGCGGCATATTCGACATATCTGCGACAGGCTCATATCGGCAAAACGATATTTCGGACGGGCTCTAGAAAGTAGTTCCAATCAAAGCCACAGCAGAACTGTTTTGTCTCTGAGCAACACAGAGGTGTTTCGTTACTGAATGAATCCACGTTTTTGAACAAATTAAGTGAGTCAATGATTCAGTAACCCATTCATAAAGACAGTAGTCACTTGCCTCCTTTCAGAATGAATCAGCCATTTAAACGAATCTGTTGAAGGACTAAATGACTCAAACAGTCATTTGCCGCCACCTACTGGTTTGGTTTTATATTTAAAACTATATGAATTTTGGGAACTTTTTTCTTATTTGAATATTTAAAAAATATTGATCATATTTATATTTGTTTATTTATTAAATGTTAATCTTATAAAATTCTTTATGCATTTGAAATTTTGCAGTATAAATGCATTTATGGCACCTCAGCTTCGTCAAACAGTCTGTGTAAATACATCTAATGCCACTTCAGATGCAGCTTCTGTGTTTCCTGCAGTGGAAAGATGGAGTTTGTTGATACTGATTTCATTTTAATGGTAACAGCTCTACAGTTTCTTATTATTCTAACTGAATTAATTGAAACAATGTAAGAATTTGATGTGTAAGATGACACATTTAATAAGGTTAGTTAAAAAATGACAATTTAAGATAATTTCCCGGGGCTATTGTGTTTTCCAGTCGTGCTACCAAAATGTATCACTGCCCTGCCCGACGGGCTATCTTGAATAGTGATATAAAATCCCTTCCTTGATTCGCGTTGTTCACTCACTTGTAGGGGTGAAACGGATCATAGTTTGACATTTACACAAGTTTTTCCTATTTGGCCGATGCGTTCGAGGTGGGACTTTCATTTTGACGGCGCGCCGGACTTTTATTTTGACGGTGCTGAAAACGGCAGCGTCTGAGCACACAGTGCTCACATTCTCCCTCTTGTTCGCTGTCGTCGTTAACAGTTCTGCCTAATACAGATAGAAGTCTGTCTAATAATCATATAGAACGGTTAAACAAAGGAATTAAAATGTATACAAAAAAGTATTATAACGATTGCTTTTATATTATTAGTAATAGAAAAGCAAACATTATAATACTGTCTCGTTTGCTGTCAGCATTCAGCAAATACGCATTTAAATAATTTGAACAAATCTTTGAATGTCTATTAATGAACATTGAATTTCACAAACCTTGCAAACTTAGTCGAATCTAGTTGAGATCTTGTGAAGTGTGCATTTGTATCCTGCATGATCGCGTGTACTCTGCATGACGGTCGGTCCATGCGAACTGAATACGGACAGGAGGAGAGTTCAGCTTCACGGAGATGCACGATTGACAAACTTTAAACTCGTGATTTCAAATTATGCTGCGCTTCATGCTTTTGCCCAATGTCATATTCATGTCATTTTCACTGTGTGCTGCATGTAAAATGAGTGTTACATTGTGCCCTTTATCCATTTGCCCACTGTCATATTCATGTCATTTTCACTGTGTGCTGTATGTAAAATGACTGTTACCTTTGGCTTTATTTGAAAAAAATATGATTCCCAATGCACACAAACTTACCAGATTACTTGGTGCCCTGTTGGTTACAATGTTGACTTTTTATTACATATTTATTTGTTTGTGAAAAATGCATTGTCATCTAAATTATAAGTATGTTTATTTTACACATTTATTTTTAAATCCATTTTCAAATAATTTAAAATATTAATTAAAATAAATAAAATTATATCTGCTTTATATCGCCCATCGGCCACCCTGCTTTCCAAGATATCGGCATCAGCTGTCAAAAAAACAATATCGGTCGACCACTAATGAAGAATTCAGTTCGCTGCTCGCGCGCACCTGCTCAAAGTGCACACATACAGAGCGGCGTTTCAGGCAGAGCACGAACACAGAATTGATTCCTCTTTCGCTTGAACGGACACATACACGCAAAATCATCTCAAAATCTCGGCAAGTATTTTCATGTCTTAAATTAACGTAAACAGTGGAGAAAGAAATCGCACGTGCATCATTATATTGGATCCGTGCATTCGGTCTTAAAGGGGCAGCAGCCTATAAATACCTACTGTTTAAGCGCCACCTGCTGTCAGAGAGTGACATTTGCGTCTCATTCAGCCCGTCGGCTGTTTTTGTTTCGTTCAGATTTTTTATGTAGTATCACAAAGCTAAAGTCAGGCCATTTTGTTTTTGTTTCAAATTTCAAAATGTTACAATCTAATAACATGTATGCAGCATCTTTGTTTGGATCGTGATTAAAATACACAGGCAAAACCTTAGTTTACTTGCATGGAGAAATTTCTTTTATTTGTATTATTTATTTGATTTGGGATTTGTTTTAAAATTTTAAGTTAGTATATTGTTTGACATTTTCAATTTCACAAAGTATTGTGCAGCCTTTTGGTCTGAGAAATAACAAAATGACACCTTTTTTAAAATCTGTCTTAAATCTAATTTTGTTAAAAAAAGAAATTGTGAGAAAATTGTATTGTGAGATCAGTATCGTGAATGATATCACATCGTGAGTTGAGTGAATCATTACATCCCTATATGCTACTAGTTTTTGCTGTGATATCGAAGTAGTAAATTGTTATTTAAGTAACACTTATTATTTAAATATTAATGAACCATATTTTTTTTGCTCATCTGAAAAATGATCTGATCTGTGACTCAAAATGTGATATGATAATTAGGCCTGTCGTGATAATTAAATAAACGTCTAATCGCGATTATTTGATCTAACCGCGGTTATTTCAGACAACCGCGATTTATTGTGCTTTTTATACTACACAAGGGGGAGTCATACAGCAAAAGAAACAGAAGAGCACCAGTTTGTTTTTCATGCACTGTATAGCTTATACAGGGCTCCAGACTCATTCTTCCCACTGCTCGCTCATTTGCAACTAACTTTCTCAGCTGGTCGCAGGAGCGATTTGGTCGCAATATTTATTTATTTATTTTTGCGCTACAACATGGAATTATTCAATGCATGCTGATGAACTTTTATCATAGTTTATAGTTATATGGAAACGAAAGTGGTTAACATTCAACCCGTTCTTTATCATCAGTAGTATTATTTGTGATTTGAATTTTGTGAACGGTAGTTTCTCTTTTGCTGTGTTAAGCCGCGGGCTTCTGATGCTTTCACTTTCGAATTCGCAATCTTGTTATCACTGTTTTGCTTACATACATCTACACACCTTTCATTTTTTAAGACCAAAAAAAAAGATGGATTCATTGTTATTCTTAATTAAAAAGCACAACAACAATAAATCATAAATAAATAAAAGAGAGCCTCCATAGCATAATGTGAGGTAAACAACAAAGATAACACGTTTTTCAAAAATGAAAACAAAAATAAAGTAAAACTAACGGTGACAGTGCTTGCATGTTTTTTCCCCCCCACAAGAATACCAGCATGTTCACCTCCTCTGGTTTAAGAAGAGGTCTTTTACTTGACTTTCGCTTGAAAGCCATCCATCGTTTCCTCAATATGCGCGTCGTTTTTGCTGCGCGCACCCTCGCGCTCGTGCTGACGCGGCGAGTATACTCTCTAAGCGCTGTTTCGTTATGCTTTCAGTTTCGTTTGCCGTTTGATGTTTCTCATATGCAACAGAAATTGCAGCGCTTATGAGTTGACCAATGCGGTGGTCGCGCCAGTGCGACTGCGCACAAAATTGAGTCGCACAGGCAGAAAAAATGGTCGCCAAATGCGAACATTTGGTCGCAGTCTGGAGCCCTGCTATATCATCTGAAGCCATTCCATATCTTAATGTGAGGGACAGAATTTAGGTTTACAGAAACTCATCTTCCTTCTGCTGCAGCTGTCAGTCATTCTCAGCTCAGCATTCAAACAGCACGTCACATTCAGTTATGACAGTCAGCACGGTAAAACTCTCTCTCCAAGATGATATATTCCCATTATAATACTTTAAGTTTAAGGAAGGAAGGAATTATCACAAAAAGAAAGATTATTAGAAGCCTTTCTTTTTCTCATGATTTCTGTCTTCTATTCATGAATGTATTTTGTAAGAATACAAATAGTTAACAGAATAAACATGTTTAAATTGTATAATGTGCACCAAAGATTTTTTTCAAGATGTTGTTTTTGCTGCTAAATTCAGCTAGTTTTAATTTCATAGCTTATATATTTTTATTCAAATGTATCTTTTCTCTGTAATGAGGAAGTGAGTATTTAGTGGATTGCGTTTAACAAAGGGTTTAAAAAAGAGTGACCATTAGTTCCACAAACACAGTATTGATATTCTGAATCGGCCAAGAAAATTGCAATCGGCGCATCTCCAGATTTCAGTGTTTACTGAATTGATTGACAGTTTTTTTTTTGTTTTTTTTTTAATAAAATGAATTATAAAATAAATGCTGCATTTTAAAAATCTTACCTCAATCAATCAATCAATCATAAATGCACTTATTTAAAATAGTATTGGCACAACCTTTGTTAAATGCTTTGGTTTACCATTGATGCTTTCCACAATTTTTCTCTGCAGATTTGGCCTTCTGCTATTAAGGGAAGCTGCTAGTTAGGCTATCTGTTGTTTTCCAGTGTGGTTTTGGGCCACGGCTTCAGCTCCAGTGAACACTGCTGACGTGGGGTGTGGTTGTTTCTTAAGAATTTATATAAACACGGACAAGCACTTTTTCTAACCAAAAGCTGTAAATGGGGTATATATTTTTTGTTGATGTCATGAGTATGAAACATCTCCTTTTAGACTTTTGCGTAATCATGCTCACACTTGCCCTTGTCCTTGTTTAGTTTGTAAGTGGTTGCTGGCGTATCTTAAGGTCAGGCTCATTACAAGATAAATTATGCTATTAAACTGTGTTTTCACAGCGCTCCCTTTCAGTGCTGATTCTCATAGAAATGCAGGAACAGCTCTTGTCAAGAAATGCTTTAACCGTTTCATTCTTTACTCAGTGTTTGGTCTGACAGCTTAACATTAAAAAAGACGTGATGAGTGTAAATCAGCTTTTTATAAGTGGTGCTTGATTTGTACTTTAATACCAAGTCTACCATGAGTTACTGTGCATACTTTCTAAAGTGTTTATGATTGTTATTATAATGTCAAACAGTTGCTTTGTCACTAGAATATATTACAGTGTGATGTCTTAAAAAGACATAATTTGCCTTTCCACAAATTAAGGCTTTAAAAAGTCCTTAAATCAGAGCAGAAAGTCTTACATTCATAAATGTATGGCCTTAAATGTTGTATGCACTGCAAATGAATATCTTCCTCAGTATTTTTGTCTTGTTTTACAATACAAATATATACACATCCTTAAATCAAGATGCATTTACTTGAGATTGCCGTTTTAGTCATAATCTTACTTATGTCATTTTGCTTCAAGTCAATTTACCTTCATAAAACCTGCAGAAACACTGTTCTTGTATTAATATTTTTTTTTCCTTTTTTAGCATTTTCTTCTCATCCTTTGTTAATGCTGTTGGTAGATTTTGGAATCAGACAGAAAAATATCCAGATATCGGCTGGTGAATTGGCCTGGCCGATTATATTAATGCTTTATGGAGAAATTGGACTGATGCATGACACAAATGCACATCTATAGAGACTAATTTAAATTGCAGAGCAGTGTTTCCCCTAGGTAGTGCTGGGCGGTATGACCAAAAATTTATATCACGGTATTTTTCAAAATTATACCGGTTTCACGGTACAAGACGGTATTTTTTTTTCCATGCATGACCGGGTGTTAACCATATTTTCTACTAATTGAGAGAGGAAATACTGCAGTATATTGACTTAGATTGCCCTATTTTACTGTCATGATGAGTGAATATTGTCCAAAAATACCACACTAAATAGTGACTAAACACGACCCCTTTTAATACATGTTAACCAGGAGTCACTCTCATTTATAATCGTCTGATAAAATCAACATGCATCTACACTAAAGAGCGGCTATGCGGTTGTTTTGGCTATATTACTTTTTTGTCTCGTGTAGCGCACTTCAAGGCTTTGAGAGTCCCGTTCTATGGTCCAGATGGATAAAAAAAAAGAAAGAAATTAATATAGTTTCGTGCGCTGTGTCATTTTACATTTCACCTGGTTAAAATAATATCTCAATTATCTCAAACCGGGGGTTCCGGTTTTTCTCTTTTTTCTCTACTCCTTTTTAATTGTTAAATTAAATTGTATTAAACAAAAAGCATGTCTAATTAATTAAAATCATGAAACATACAATTTAACATCAATTTATTAAAAGTTTAACAAAAATTACGTTTAGGGCCCTATAAAATGTTTTTTTTCCAACCTTATGTTTTATTGTTACCAAATTCTGTTTTAGCACATGAAAATTAAAAAATAAAAATTGGAAAATAAAGGTCATTTAATATTACAATTAAAACACTGAAGAAATATTGTATGATTATTCCTTAAAAATAAGGTTTTAATAATTTTAGTAGTAATAGCAGCCTATTACGTACATTCTACTCAACAATAGTCATATATTTCTGCCGCAATGCCTTCAAGTTAAACCGAACTTTTATTTTGACGGGTTGCCGTGAATACCTTTACATTTCTGTGTGTATATGATATGAGGATAGTTTTACTCAAATGAAACGGTCAAATGCTCATGAAGTGACTCTCAGAGCAGTTCTGGAGTTGTTGTTTATGTATTTATGTCCTCATTAGTGAGACGACAGACGCTGAAATCACCGGAAGCGTCACGCGCGCTTCAGTACGAGTAGTAAACAAAACCGCACGTCTGCGCCATTCATTGACACAGAGACACACAGAATTCATATTTAAATATGAATCGTTTTTGCGGCTTACTATTTACAAATACTAGTGGGAGTGTGCTCACTTGTGTGTGCGCACGCACGCATCGGGGCGGAATTCCGCTGTGTGCGATACAGAGAGCGCGACCATAACGTAGAGACCGAAATGACATGCCATCGTGTAAATAAGATAAATAACATAAGGCTATTTAGTTTGTTTAATAAAAGAACAAGGTATAGACATGTTCTATCGGAAAGGTAACATTAAATGACTTCTGTTGTGATCTGGTGCTATAGAGAAAATATAATTAAATAAAATTAACTTGACCTTCAAGGGGGGCGGGGGGTGCCGTTGGGGCGGGTCGCCCCCCTAATATAATGGCAGGGGAAACACTGCAGAGACTAATTGCTCCATTTGCTCAATGAGTCAGATGGATTGTTCCCTTGATTTGTAATTGCTCTTGAAATGATCACAATTTTAGCCTGCCCAGAGCTAGCACATTTCTCACAGTAAACATCTGTGTTTCCTCCATTAGCTCTGGCTTATCTACCATCTTATCTAACTTACTGTTTCCATTTTATTATTCTACCTACTAGTTAAAGTTCCAACTGCTGAGTGTGTGTTTGCTTCCATTAAAGAGAAGATAGCAAGGAATGTTAATGGTATTTGGAAGGCGATGCGTGGAGGAGGCTAATTTTAGATAATAGCACTGACCAGCAGTTTCCCAAACAAATTAGAGCTGTGTCATCTAGACCGACCCCTAAGTGACGGGTCAGACACTGAGGTCAGATTCTTGTGTCAAGTAATGCCATTATTATGTGGTTATTGGATGCTAGCCTTACCTCAGCGTCTTGGCTAATGCTCAGGTAAATATCTTAAATACAAGATTTCCAACATTCTTTGATTATAGGTCAGAGTTGCAAGTTCTCATTCCTGTTTCTCATAAGCAGTCCTGAAAAAAAGGGACATGTCTGAATAAAACATTTATTTTATTTTAGCTTTTACTTTTTATTTTATCTTATTTAATTTTTATTTAATTTAACAATTATTTAAATCTTATTTAATTGTGTTCTAGTTTTTCTTATTTTTTATCTTTCCCATTTTTTATTTTATCTTGCTGTTTAATTTTCATCTTATTTTATTAAAAAAAAAACAATGACAATTAATCATGAATTAAATCCTTGAAGTCTATAATAAAGTAAATCTGATTGTATTTTATTTATTTTATTAAAAAATAACAATTAAATCCTAGATTAAAGGTTGTAAGTTAAAGTAACTAGATTTCTCTTAAATTAAGCTTTCTGTGAGTCATTTTTGGTTTTTAGTTATTGATGAAAACGGAATAACTTTCATTGTTTTGTTTTTTCCTTTTAATTTTTCATTTAGCATTTTTTCTTACAATAACTTTGGTAACAGATGCTTGATGTGTTCAGAACTAGCTGATTTTCATGTTGGAATCATTTATTTCAATAATTTGTGTTAGTGATCACTAGGGCTGAACGATTAATTGCATTTGCGATAATATCGCGATATGAAATAACGCGATTTTTCAATCGCAGAGGCTGCGATTACACGGTCACGTGACACGCGAGACTAAAGAGGCATGTTCGACTTGAAGATCAGATCGGTGTATGACATCAAAGTACGGCGAGAGAAAGCATAAGGAGACGTCCGCTCTCTTGTAGCTCTCGCAGTACTTTGATGACACACACCCATCGGTCTAAGCAGCGCTGCTTCAAATCGAGCGCGGGCCATCAGCAGAAAAAGAAAAGAAATAAAACAGTAAACAGCCAAAGGACGTAACTTAGAATGGGAGATGGATCGGTTTGTGAAAGGGAAGAGAAAAGCCATAGATGAAGTCGCACAGACCCAGGCAGGTGCTGGTCATTTAAAAGCTAAATGCAGAAAATATGACAAGGCATATCTTGCTCTCAGCTTCACTCACCGTGTCTATACCAGACGCTACAGTTGA